>NC_084474.1:10373077-10676108 GCF_027409185.1 Cynocephalus volans
CCCATTAATAGTTGTGTGCAGAAGGCAGCCAAAGGAAACATTTCTGAATATTTCCCCTATAATTCCATGTTCTCTATTTATCGAGAACAGGTCATTAATTTGTCAGTTAATTTCAAATAGACTGGCACAATCATATTTTTGCTAAAAACCTCAGAATTTGGTTTGTTTTTATGTTTTGTTTCTCTACCTTTTATTTGCCAAAATTTGCAAACTACTAGCAACAACTTCATGCTTCTCAGCATGTGGTCTTTAGAACACCTGCATCACATGTGCACAAGAAAAACAATGGAGCCCAGACCCAGCCTCACTGAACCACCCGACCAGAAACTGTGGGTGACAAACATTGCCTAGTGCTAAGATTAACTTCTAGCCCGTACTCAGAATCACCCTCTGTAGGATTTTCTGTTTAGTTTTAGTTTATAATCTTGTTAATTCTAAAATGCACATTAAAAGAATAAGCAATTTAAAGGCACTGATTAAGTACCCACTTGTGAGTTTGAGTCATGCAGATTGTTTTAATTCATGTCATACTAAAATATTTTCTTGGACAACTAGTTTAGACTGTTTGCTTTTATTTTTTCCAATGTTTTCCAGAGCAAAGTAGTATAAAATTGTGTGAGTACTTTTATTTTGTCTATTTTTTAGTAAGAAAAAGTGATCTATTATCATTTCTTTCCAACTTTGCAAAGCACAAAACTCATTTACTAAAAATACCCATGTACTTATATTGTTGCTTATAAAACAGAAAACTGCCAATTACTCTGAAGTCCCATGTGTGCCCCTTTCTGGCCTCATGCTCCTGACAAGAGGTAGTCAATCACCTATATTTTTTCTCGTTACCCCTCCCTTGTTTTTCTTTTCCTTACCACATGTGGGTGTGCCCATAAACACACATAATTGAATTTTGTTATGTATTTAAGCATAAGTCCTTCAGCTTGCTTTTTAACTCATCATTATGTTCTCAAGAGTCACTGAGGATGTGTGTAGTACAGTTCATTCATTTTCACTGTTGTATAGTATTTTGTTTTGTGAATATACCACATTCAACTGTTAACAGTTACTTGCTATTACAAAAATGATGTCACTAGCAATCTTGTTCATGTCTCCTGGTGTATGTGTGCAAGAATTTTTCTAGATTATGTACTTAGAAATGAAATTACTGGCTATGCATATATTCAGCTTCACTAGAGAAGAGCAAATTGTTTTCCCCCGTGTTTGTACCAGTTCAGACTCCACAGTGTGTATGAAAGTTCCTACTGCTCCACACGCATGACAGCACGGGGAGTATTCAGACTTTTTAATTTCAGCCAGTATGGGAAATGTTAAATGCAGCTTATAATTGTTTTAACTTGATTTCTCTGATTGCTAATGAGATTAAGCATTTTTTTTTTGTGGTTTATTGGCCATTAATGTATTCTCTTATATAAAATGCCCTTTATATTGTGGTCTCCTTCTACCATTTTCCTTATTCTTATTGATTTGCAGGAATGCATATACTCTGGACCTTAACCATTAGTCTACTATATGTAATATATAGACATTTTCCTTATTGGACCTTATCCAGCAGCACCTACACAGAAACACTTTATACTAAATTCTCAGGGATTTGGGGACCACCCAAGCAACGTGAATTCATACCCCAAATCCACTTATGGGTTAGTTTATGGTTAGGAATTCTCAGGAAAAAATAGTTTACCTTTCTCCATGTGGTGACAAGACTGAAACCAGCAGGGAGTTGCACTGTCCCTGGTTCAACATTTTACTAAGTTAGAATGAAGTTGGTATATAGCTCCCTTTCCGAACATTTAAGATCCACTCTCAGCAATTTGCAAGTACACTATACATCATTATAAACTATAGTTACCATGCTGTACAGTAGGTCTCCAGTACCAATTACAGCCTTAATGTAGATGGCTAGAGTTACATTGTGTTCCCACATTTTTGTGGCCGTGAGAGAAGAGATCTGCTAAGTTTAAGATTGATCTGGATATGATATGGGTTTGAGATGATCTTTTGGAATGATTAAAAAGGAAAGCAAAAGAATACTACAATTTTTTTTAGCTAAATAAGCAAAAGGCAACAAGAAAAAATCATTTAAACAGAGTGAATACATATTTTGCCCAGGAAAATCTCATATCGTATCAATCTGGGGAGAGGTAGAACTCCATTCGAGATTATTCAACAACGTTAACATCAACATTTCTAATATTGTGCTTTCTCTGAGGCTTATAGAATTAAAGTTTAAGAAGTCTGATGCTGAGAGAGATAACTACTGCCAATATGATAATTTGGCTGTGTTTAATGGTGGGGAAGTCAATGATGCTGAAAGAATTGGAGAGTACTGTGGTGATAGTCCACCTGCATTAAGTAGCAACCTATTTATGCCATTAACATTTTAATGGCTCTAATTTTGTTTCTTATTAGATTTCCCAGTTACATTTATCTTCTGAAAGATTTTATGTTGTTTTTTTTTTTTTTTTTTTTTTAAGAATTTATTTTTTTATTTATTTTTTTTTTAAATTTTTATTTTTTTATTTATTTATTTTTTTTTTAATTTTATTTTGTCGATATACATTGTAGCTGATTAATGCTCCCCATCACCAAAACCTCCCTCCCTTCTCCCTCCCCCCCTCCTCCCCAACAATGTCCTTTCTGTTTGCTTGTTGTATCAACTTCAAATAATTGTGGTTGTTATATCTTCTTCCCCCCCCCCCGGTTTGTGTGTGTATGTGTGTATGTGTGTGTGTGAATTTATATATTAATTTTTAGCTCCCACCAATAAGTGAGAACATGTGGTATTTCTCTTTCTGTGCCTGACTTGTTTCACTTAATATAATTCTCTCGAGGTCCATCCATGTTGTTGCAAATGGCAGTATTTCATTCGTTTTTATAGCTGAGTAGTATTCCATTGTGTAGATGTACCACATTTTCCGTATCCACTCATCTGATGATGGGCATTTGGGCTGGTTCCAACTCTTGGCTATTGTAAAGAGTGCTGCGATGAACATTGGGGAACAGGTATACCTTCGACTTGATGATTTCCATTCCTCTGGGTATATTTCCAACAGTGGGATGGCTGGGTCGTATGGTAGATCTATCTGCAATTGTTTAAGGAACCTCCATACCATTTTCCATAGAGGCTGCACCATTTTGCAGTCCCACCAACAATGTATGAGAGTTCCTTTTTCTCCGCAGCCTCGCCAGCATTTATCGTTCATAGTCTTTTGGATTTTAGCCATCCTAACTGGGGTTAGATGGTATCTCAATGTGGTTTTGATTTGCATTTCCCGGATGCTGAGTGATGTTGAGCATTTTTTCATATGTCTGTTGGCCATTTGTATATCTTCCTTAGAGAAATGCCTACTTAGCTCTTTTGCCCATTTTTTAATTGGGTTGCTTGTTTTCTTCTTGTAAAGTTGTTTGAGTTCCTTATATATTCTGGATATTAATCCTTTGTCAGATGTATATTTTGCAAATATTTTCTCCCACTCTGTTGGTTGTCTTTTAACTCTTTTAATTGTTTCTTTTGCTGTGCAGAAGCTTTTTAGTTTGATATAATCCCATTTGTTTATTTTTCCTTTGGTTGCCCGTGCTTTTGGGGTCGTATTCATGAAGTCTGTGCCCAGTCCTATTTCCTGAAGTGTTTCCCCTATGTTTTCTTTAAGAAGTTTTATTGTCTCAGGGTGTATATTTAAATCCTTAATCCATTTTGAGTTGATTTTAGTATATGGTGAGAGGTATGGATCTAGTTTCATTCTCCTGCATATCGATATCCAGTTATCCCAGCACCACTTGCTGAAGAGGCAGTCCCTTCCCCAGTGAATAGGCTTGGTGCCTTTGTCAAAGATCAGATGGCAGTAAGTGTGAGGGTTGATTTCTGGATTCTCTATTCTATTCCATTGGTCAGTGTGTCTGTTTTTATGCCAGTACCATACTGTTTTGGTTATTATAGCTTTGTAGTATAGCTTAAAGTCAGGTAGTGTTATGCCTCCAGCTTTATTTTTTGTGCTGAGCATTGCTTTGGCTATTCGTGGTCTTTTATTGTTCCATATAAATGTCTGAATAGTTTTTTCCATTTCTGAGAAAAATGTCTTTGGAATTTTGATGGGGATTGCATTGAATTTGTATATCACTTTGGGTAGTATGGACATTTTCACTATGTTGATTCTTCCAATCCATGAGCATGGAATATCTTTCCATCTTCTTGTATCCTCTCTAATTTCTCTCAGCAGTGGTTTGTAGTTCTCATTATAGAGATTTTTCACCTCCTTGGTTAACTCAATTCCTAAGTATTTTATTTTTTTGGTGGCTATTGTAAAAGGGCAGGCTTTCTTGATTTCTCGTTCTGCATGTTCACTATTGGAGAAAAGAAATGCTACTGATTTTTGTGTGTTGATTTTGTATCCTGCTACTGTGCTGAAATCATTTATCAATTCCAAGAGTGTTTTTGTAGAGGTTTTAGGCTGTTCGATATATAGGATCATGTCATCTGCAAACAGGGACAGTTTGACTTCATCTTTTCCAATCTGGATGCCCTTTATTTCCTTCTCTTCTCTGATTGCTCTGGCTAGTACTTCCAACACTATGTTGAATAGGAGTGGTGAGAGTGGGCATCCTTGTCTAGTGCCTGTTCTTAAAGGAAAAGCTTTCAGCTTTTCCCCATTCAGGATGATATTGGCAGTGGGTTTCGCATATATGGCTTTAATTATGTTGAGATACTTTCCCTCTATACCTAACTTATAGAGGGTCTTTGTCATGAATGAGTGCTGAACTTTATCAAATGCTTTTTCAGCATCTATAGAGATGATCATATGGTCCTTGTGTTTGAGTTTATTAATATGGTGTATCACATTTATTGATTTGCGTATGTTGAACCAACCTTGCATCCCTGGGATGAATCCCACTTGATCGTGATGAATAATTTTTCATATGTGTTGCTGTATTCTGTTTGCTAGTATTTTCGTGAGGATTTTTGCATCTATATTCATCAAGGATATCGGCCTGTAGTTTTCTTTTTTGGTTATATCTTTACCTGGTTTTGGTATCAGGATGATGTTTGCTTCATAGAATGAGTTTGGGAGATTTGCGTCCGTTTCAATCTTTTGGAATAGTTTATAAAGAATTGGTGTCAATTCCTCTTTGAATGTTTGGTAAAATTCTGCTGTGAATCCATCTGGTCCTGGGCTTTTCTTTGTTGGGAGCCTTCTGATAACAGCTTCAATCTCCTTTATTGTTATTGGTCTGTTCAAATTTTCTACGTCTTCACGGTTCAGTTTTGGGAGCTTGCGTGTGTCCAGAAATTTATCCATTTCCTCCAGATTTTCAAATTTGTTGGCGTATAGTTGTTTATAGTAGTCTCGAATGATTCCTTGTATTTCAGATGAATCAGTTGTAATATCGCCTTTTTCATTTCTAATTTTTGTTATTTGAGTCTTCTCTCTTCTTTTTTTTGTTAGCCATGCTAATGGTTTGTCAATTTTATTTATCTTTTCAAAAAACCAACTTTTTGATTCGTTGATCTTTTGAATTGTTTTTTGGTTTTCAATTTCATTCAGTTCTGCTCTGATCTTAATGATTTCTTTCCGTCTGCTAACTTTAGGATTGGATTGTTCTTGTTTTTCTAGTTCTTTAAGGTGAAGTGTTAGGTTGTTCACTTGCCATCTTTCCATTCTTCTGAAGTGAGCATTTAATGCAATAAATTTTCCCCTCAATACTGCTTTTGCAGTATCCCACAGGTTTTGGTATGATGTATCATTGTTTTCATTAGTTTCAATAAACTTTTTGATTTCCTGCTTGATTTCTTCTTGGACCCATATGTCATTAAGTAGAATGCTGTTTAATTTCCATGTGTTTGTATAGTTTCCAGAGTTTTGTTTGTTATTAATTTCTAGTTTTAATCCATTGTGGTCTGAGAAGATACATGGGATAATTCCAATTTTTTTGAATTTATTGAGACTTGATTTGTGACCTAATATGTGATCTATCTTGGAGAATGATCCATGTGCTGATGAGAAGAATGAATATTCTGAGGTTGTTGGGTGGAATGTTCTGTAGATATCTGCCAATTCCAATTGGTCTAGAGTCTTGTTTAGATCTTGTGTTTCTCTACTGATTCTTTGCCTAGATGATCTGTCTAATATTGACAGTGGAGTGTTCAGGTCCCCTGCTATTATGGTATTAGTGTCTATTTCCTTCTTTAGGTCTAATAGAGTTTGTTTTATAAATCTGGCTGCTGCAACATTGGGTGCGTACATATTTATGATTGTTATGTCTTCTTGATGGATCAGTCCTTTTATCATTAAGTAGTGTCCCTCATTGTCTCTTTTTATGGTTTTTAGTTTAAAGTCTATTTTGTCAGATATAAGAATAGCCACTCCAGCTCGTTTTTCTTTTCTGTTTGCATGGTAAATCTTTTTCCATCCTTTCACTCTTAGTCTGTGTGAATCTTTATGGGTGAGGTGGGTCTCTTGTAGGCAGCATATAGTTGGGTCCTGCTTTTTGATCCAGTCAGCCAGTCTGTGTCTTTTAATTGGGGAATTTAAGCCTTTAACATTAAGAGTTGTTATTGAAAGGTGTTGATTTATTCTTAGCATTTTATTGATTGTTTGGTTGTCTTAGGTGTCTTTTGTTCCTTGCTTTCTGATTTACTGTTTGGTTTCTTTTTTTGTTGGTTCCGTAGGTTGTAGATAGTGTTTCTGTTAGCTTGTTTTCTCTTCATGAATGCCATTTTTATTGTACTAGCGGGTTTAGATTTTTCTTAGGTTTTTATGGCAGTGGTAGTTATTTTTCAGGAACCAAACCCAGTACTCCCTTGAGGATTTCTTGTAAGGGTGGTCTTGTGGTAGTGAACTCCCGCAGTTTTTGTTTGTCTGAGAAATATACTATTTGCCCCTCATTTCGGAAGGATAGCCTTGCAGGGTAGAGTATTCTTGGCTGGCAATCTTTGTCTTTTAGTATTTTGAAAATATCATCCCATTCCTTTCTAGCTTTTAGGGTTTGTGATGAAAAGTCTGATGTTAACATGATTGGGGCTCCCTTATAGGTGATTTGACGCTTCTCTCTTGCAGCTTTTAAGATTCTCTCTTTGTCTCTGAGTTTTGCCAATTTGACTATGACATGTCTTGGAGAAGGCCTTTTTGGGTTGAATACGTTTGGAGATCGTTGAGCTTCCTGGATCTGAAGATCTGTGATTTTTCCTATACCTGGGAAGTTTTCTGCCACTATTTTGTTGAATATGTTTTCAATGGAATCTCCATTTTCCTCCCCTTCTGGAATACCCATGACTCGGATATTTGAGCGCTTAAGGTTGTCTGATATCGCTCTCAGATTTTCTTCCATGTCCTTGATTCTTTTTTCTTTCTTTTTGTCTGCTTGTGTTATTTCAAACAGCCCATCTTCAAGTTCAGAGGTTCTCTCTTCAACTTCGACAAGCCTGCTGGTTAAACTCTCCGTTGTGTTTTTTATTTCGCTGAATAACTTCTTCAGTTCAGCAAGTTCTGCTACATTTTTTTTCAGGACATTGATTTCCTTGTATATTTCCTCTTTCAGATCCTGTATACTTTTCCTCATTTCATCATGATGTCTAGCTGAGTTTTCTTGTATCTCATTCAGTTTCCTTAGAATTATCACTCGAAATTCCTTGTCAGTTATTTCAAGGGCTTCTTGTTCTATAGGATCTAGAGTATGAGATTTATTAACTTTTGGTGGTGTACTTTCTTGATTTTTTGTATTTCTGGTGTCTTTTTTTTGGTGTTTATTCATTGTGGCAGGGGGTTTCACAGTCCACCGGTTTAAGACTAATGACTAACTAGGATGTTGCTGTGGTTGCCAATTTGATATGGCTCCCGCTGTGACTGCTCAGTTGGCCTCTAGTGTCTTGTGTGTGTGGTTGCCTCGGGTCTTGGGCTTCTCCGGGGTTCCACCTTTCTGGTCAGCTTGTACTCTGCTGGGCTGGTGGATCACATACCACAGGGTGTGTGATCTCTGTTGAGCTTTCACTTTCTGTACAGGACTTCTCCCCGTTCCGTGTGCTCTGGCCCAGGCTGTTAGATCGTGCAGTGGCGACCCCACCGGGTGTATGGTTTCTGTCGAGTCTCCGCCTCCCTGGCCGCACGTCTCGCCCCTCTGTGCACACTGTGCTGGGTTGGGGCGTGTCTTCTGCACCCCTCGTCTATCAGCTGGGCCTTCAAGACCCTGCTCAGCACCGCCTCGCCCAGGAAGTCTACCAGGTTTCTGCTAGGCACAGACGACCAGTCTCTCTGGGTGCCTTTGTAGCACTGTGTAGATCTTTCTCGGGTCTTGTTCACCTTTGTATCCCCCCGGTATAAACCGAGTCTAGTGCCCACCTGCAGCCTGCTCTCCGGCAGGTTCAAGCGGACCTGGGAACTCTCCTACCACACTATTCCCAACCAGAAATTCGTTAGGCTTTTTTCCAAACTGGTGGTCACAGAGATGGTATCTGCCTCCCAGTAACAGGAAGTTTATCGGGCCGGAGTCCAGGGTGTGGTGGAGTGACAGTCGGCCCGCCCGTACTTCCTAGCCCTCCCAAAACTGGTCGGGACGCCCCACACCCCCAGCCCTGCCAGAGAACCGTGGAGGGAGTGGGAGAGGGGGTCGGCCCGCAGGGTCCGGAAAGCCCCACGCCAGGCCAAGCAAATGGGCTCAGTGATGGCCGAGCAGGGCGGAGCTGCCCGCACCTGGGAAAATGGAGGCAGCACCGGGGCAGTGAGTGGCCTGGTGGTGCAGGCGGGGAGCCGCGTGGGCATCCACCCCCCGAACAGAGCTGTGCCAGGGATCACTCACAGTGCTGTGCCAGGTCGGGCGCTCGCTCTGTCTCTGGTTTGTTGCCTTCCGTGTTCTCGGCGCTGCCGCCTCGGGCTGTTCAGTTGCGGCGCCGCTCGGGCGCTCCCAGGAGTCTTCTTTAATGCCGGCCTGAAACCTCGAATCCTGGATAGGGCAGCTGGCCGCCTTCAGCGCGGCCCCAGCCTCCGGGATCCTGGCTGCATCCACAGCAGCCCTGGCGCCGTGTTCCCTGTTTCAGGACTCGCTTTTGCAGCTAAGAATCAGTTCTTTTCCTGCTCCACACTTCAAAGCTCTTGCCTGTAAATGAGGCAGCCTCTCCTGCCGGGGGCAAAGTGGCGTTGAGCCCCCACGACCGGCCAGCAGCAGCAGTCCTCCCTTAAGAGATGGCCAGAGGAAGGTCCACAAGTTTCCCGGCTGCCTGAGGCCCAGTGGCCACCTTTTCCACCTCAGCTACTCCGCGCCAGCCGCCGCAGCTGCCGCCATCTTGAAACCCCCTATGTTGTTTTGTTAACAAGTTCTTGGGTTCCATAATAGTGTAGTCCCATACAACACCCACAACAAAGAATAGTCAGCAGAGAAACTGAGGCAACGTTAACAAGAGAGACCTAGACAGCCAAATAAATAAACAATGGAAGCAGAGTTGCTGATGCCTCAGGGTTATATGCTGACTCAGATGCCTGGATACATCACCAACCTGCACAGGTGAGCCCAAGCATCAGGGTGCAATGGGAAACATCTGAGAAATAAACAGGAGCTAAATATTGGGGATCCAGACACATAAACCTGGAAGTTTATGACAGATCCAGATGATTTCACCTGATCAGAGTCTGTCCTGGGCCATTTGAAGCCCTGTGCCTCCTCCTCCTGTTGTTGCCCAAATTTTTGCTAAGTAGATCTTAAAGGTACCATGCATTTATTCAGCAAACATTTATGGAGCTAAAGTCTGTCACTTAGTAACTGTGTGACATTGAGCAAGTTACCTAACTCTTCTATGCTGTATTTTGGTGCAAAATATTTCACAACTGCACGTACAATACTAGTAAAAGCAGCAATTGAAATTACTACAGCTTGCCTTCAAAGTCACCATTATGCCAATTTAAATACCCTTTTCTACTCTGTTGCTTAAACACAATTAGATTATACGCATCACTTGATTTTACACGCATTACTATGATTTCACACAGATACATTTGAGTTGAAGAAGGTATTTTTCAACTTCAATTCATTTCTATTTAAGTTTGATAATATTTAGAATGCTTTAATACATACAAGTTAGTTATAATTTAAACATCATCACATGCAATTGGAGAAAGGCCCATTTCTAAGCTCTTAGACAAGGTGTCCCTCTGTATTCTGTTGCTGTAACAAATTGCCACAAACTGAGTGACTTAAAATAACACAAATTGTCTCTCTTACAGTTTCGTCGCAAGACTACAATCAGTTTCACTGGGCCAAAGTCAAGGCATCAGCAAGACTGTTTCCTTCTGGAAGCTCTGGGAAGAGCCGTCTCCTTGCTTTTTCAGCTTCACGAGGCTGCCTGCATTACTGGGCTTACACCCCTTCCCCATCTTCACAGCACATCACTCCAGTCTCTGCTTCTGTCATCAAATTGCCTTCTCCTCTCCCATTGACTAAGGATTAGATTCTCAGGCCTGGGGTGTCTCTACATAATTGGCCATTGTAGGGGGCTCTGGGCCACCAGGGACATGACCCGCTTACTGGGCAGCCTCAGTCCCAGGGCTCAGCCACCTCTCAATCTAGGCTCTCCCTTCACCTTTACCTTTGACAAGAGCACTCATTTTTTTGCCATTTCTACTATAAGATTAAAGAGAAGCTCATTTTGTATTTTGTGCATCTTTTCCTGGGAATGCTCCTGAGGTACCTTGTGTATAAGTCCATTTCTGCTGATTATAACAAAATACTTGGAACTGGGTAATTTATAAAGAAAACAAAATTTATTGCTTAAAGTTTCAGAGGCTGGAAAGCCCAAAGTCCAGGGAACACATCTGGTGAATCTTCTTTGGTGGTGGCTTTAGAGCAATGCAAGGGTCTCACGTGGCAGATTATGACAGAGCAGAGAGAGACTAACCTCCTCATTCATTGTCCTTTTAAAGCCCTCCAAACCATGCCCCTGACCTCCATTTTTAATCCATTCACTATGGCACAGTCCTGCAATCTAATCACCTCTTCAAGGCCCCACCTTTCAATTACCATAATAGAATTTCTTACCCTCTACAGTTACAGTGAGGATCAAGTTTCTAACACATAAAATTTGGGGGACACAATTCAAGCTTCAGTGAATTTGGGGGGGACATTCAATCCATTATACCTTGTCTGCCATATTGCCAAGAAAACATCTCAAGAAATTAAATTAATGATTTATACCACAAGGGAAATAGTATGGTTCATAGTAACCATATTGGTTACTTGGGGCATTATGGTGGTCATCTAAACAATTATTTGGGGCTAATTCTGAGGGACCATTTAACAAAGGGGAGAGGAAGGTGAATTCTCTGTCAGAACTTACATCACATTAGTTAAGCAAGGTAATTTAGCAAGTGAGAATGCATATAAGAGGGAATATTTTCTATATTAGGAATTCCTTATTTCACTTAGAAATAAGGAATTGTAGTACCTTTAAAATAAAGCAGTGAATATATTTATTCTTTCAGTCAATATTTATTGATTTTCTTCTTTAATGTCAAGTACAGAGTTTGGCTCCTGGCAAAGGCAGACCAAATGGTTCAGACAAACTCTCCTGGTGAGAACAAGGGCACTTCAAAAAAATCATGAAAAGATCTGTATTATCTTTTAATTCTATTTTTCTATGAACTTTTTGAAGTGCCCTCATATATAGTGTTTTCACCAGGGGGGTTTGTGTGTGTGTGTGTGTGTGTGTTTGTGTATGGAAATGCATATACATATACACACATTCTTAGATACAGAGATATCCATATATTGACATATATTTTTAACTGGACTTCCAGACAAAGTGGAAAGAATGAGTCAGAAGCAATAGTTGAAAGAATAATGGCAAAGATTATTTCAAAACTGATGGAAGGCACCAGGATGAATTAGGTGATACTCCTTCCCTCCAAGAACTCATAGTCTATTTAGATCAATGAGTAAATTTTTAAAGAATTAAAATGTAAGATGTCAAGTGAGGACGTGGGGAATTCACACAGGGGGACCCACATATGCCAACTGGAGGAGTCGGGAGAGGCTCCCACAGCAGGTTTGTTAGCGCTAGTGCATGAAGAGGTCACAGCTTATGTTAACGCAACACTGTACAATTATTTTAAACACCACGATAATTTCAACTACTATCTCTATTTTAATAGTTTTCTCATTTTGCAGATGTAAGAACAGCACTGAAATTCTAGAGTTGAGCTCACAGAGTGAACTCCAGAAAAGCAGAGAGGCCGTCTCTTAAAATCTGATCTACTTGAGATTCAGTGGTTCCCTCAGAAGAGGCTAGATTTGTCAAGACTCTGCAGTAGATGCCTTTGACAAATCAGAATTCATTACAAGGTTCCTCTCCCTCCTCTTGCTTGGAGTCTGCTTTTCCCAGACCAGTGAGTTCCTTACAAGACTATCAGACAGACTTCTATAGTGCTTTCCGAATTCTGGACAAGTAATGAAGAATCCTTTAAAGGCAATTGCCAGGGCTTTATGCTGACGCACGGGGAGAGGAACTTTAAGGTGTTAAAGCTTATATTCCAATGAGTTCTGCTTTATGTAGCATCTCGAAGGAGAACTATGCCTTTCCTGAATCGGCATGGACCGTTTTACTGTTTATAATAACCAGAAATTTAAACTAGTTCTCATAAACAAATTTATTACATAAGCTATTTTAATAATTTGTTATGTATCATGACCACTTCTAGTAGAACTGAGCCTCTCTGGTGTTTCCAATGGTTTGTTTTGCTCTCTCTCTGCCCCACTGGAGTAAATAATCCTTTAATAAAAACAGGGGCGGACATATGACAATAAGCTCATCATGTGAGAAAATGTATATTTAGAGTGGCTAGCCCATTTTTCAAAAATCTTTTGGTGGGATTTTTTAAGCTTTATTGAGGTATAAGTGATATATAAAAAATTGTACATATAAAATGTATACATTTTGATGACTTTGGACATATGCACACACCTGTGATACCATAATCAAGGTACTAAACATATCCATCATCTCCAAAAATTTCCTTGTGTTTTTTTGTTTCGTTTGTGTTAAGAGATTTATCCTCTCAACATATCTTAACATGAGATTTTATCCTCTTAACATATTTTAAAGTGTAAAATACGGTATTGGTAACTATAGGCACTATGTTGTATAGCAGAGCTCTAGAAATATTCACTGAGTATTACTGAAACTTCACACCCATTATACAACTTTACACCCACTTCCTCCTCCTCGCAGCCCCTGGCAACCACCCCTCTGCTTCTATGAGTTTGACTACTTTAGATACTTCACGTAAGTGGAATCACGCAGTGTTTGTCCTTTTGTGACTGATGTTTCACTTAACATAATGTCTTCCAGGTCCTTTTCAGGTTGTCATGAATAGTAGGATTTCCTTCTTTCTTAAGGCTGAATAATAGTCCACTGTGTGTGTATGCCACATTTTCTGTACCCACTCAGAGAGTCCTTGGCCTATTGTGTAGCAAAGGTCAACAAATAACTTGCATAGTCAGAACCACACCTGAACTGAAATACTCATGAAGCTCACTCATTCACTTATTCATTAAATCAATGAATGTTTCTAAAAGGCTCACTTTGTGCCGGTCTCCTGTACTAGCTCCTGAGAACACCTGTCAAGCAAGAGAAAGTTCTTGCCCTCTTAAAATTGAGTCAAAAGAGAGAAAATAGGTAAGTCAGAGTACAGTGAGCACTGTGACCATCATTCACATGGAATGGTTGGAGCACAGAGGAGGGTGCCTGAGTCTCCCTGGAGCAGGAAGGAGGTGCCACGGAGCCAGCCTGTCAACAGGACAACTGGCTCCAGGAATGCCGGGAAGGCACGGTTTGTATGGTGTCTATCTTCTGTCTTCCACAAGTACCTCCTGCAGGCTCTCCTGTACAATGAGGTGGGGAAAAAGATGGAGCTAAGAAAGCAAACTGAATGACAGGAGAGCTGACAGAGAGAGGAAAGATATAAAGGAAACAAAACTTTTGTGAAATTAAAACTGCATGGGAAATTGTAAAGAATAAAATTGCCATTGCAGAAAAATAGGCTTGAATTCAAAGGAAAAGAGCAAAAACATAAAAGTAATCAGAGATCACAGACATGGAAGAAAAAATAATGGAGGCCTTTCATATGAATAACTAGAATCCTTAAAGAAAACAGGAACGATGGGAAGAATGTTCAAAAACATAGAAGAAAATGTGTTGAACTGAAAGAAGACCTTATGTTCAGTTGTAGTAAACAAAATTAATGGAAAATAATGCGTTCACACACCTATGTTGTATAGGATGCCAGACCAAATGTTGAAGCTTCAGGTAGGCATTGAAATTCAGGAGAAAAGTCAGGACTGGAGTTACAGATTTGGGAGCCACTGGTATATGGATGATGTTTAAAGCTGTGGGGCCAGATGAGATCATTAGGAAGATGGGTAGAGAGAGAAGGGTGACCCGAGATGAAATGCTGGGGTCTGCCAGCATTTGGGGCTTGAGCAGAGTACAAGTAGGATGGAGAAGAAGCCCTAGGAAGGAAGGGGAAATCAGCCAAATAGCCAATAAATGTATAAAGTGTGTTAAGCCTCATTGGTAATCAAATAAATGCAAATTAAATTATTACGTATCTATTTTGACCAATTAGTGAATTTGATCAAGAATTAGTGAATTTGATCACTAACGTCAGCTGGAATTCAATCTTGCAAAATGCAATTATAAATTTTGTATATCTTTTGACCCAACAATCCCATTTTTAAGATTTTATGCTAAAAAACTAACCAGACAAGAGCATAAGTTTGCAAGCTCATATAGCACTGTGTGTAATGAGAAAATTACTAAATATATGCTAAGAAGTGAGGGATAAATTAATTATGGTACATGAACATAGGAGTCTTACGTAGTTATTAAAATGATGAGTATGTCCATGTATTTAAATATATGTAGATGTACAAGTATATACGTACTTGCACATATTTACATGATGATATTCACAATACATTATAACAAAACATACTGTTCATACAATTATATTAAACAGAAGTGTTATAGTAATATAAAGTTGTTCTAATGATATAATCTATATAAAATGTAAATAAATATGCAAATATCTGTACATGCAAACAGTCCAGAGGATAGACTGTGAGGATTAGGATTATGGACAATTCTGACATTAATGTTTATATTATTCCATGAGTATTTTTCTAATAACCACACATTGCTTTTTTAGCCAGAGCAAGCAATCGAGGTGTTTTGAATTTGAAAAAAGAGCAATAAAAATCCTTTCTCTTCTCATTCCCTTGATTTCCCCTTTAGCTGCCCCACTGATCCCCAAAACCGCAGCCACCCCAGCATGGGTCTCTGGGATTTCCAGCCAGTTCTGGATTCTGGGCAGCTTGTCTCTTATGACTGGAGTCAGGGTATGGTGTTCCAGGTCACAGGCAGACCAGAGAAGATATAGAGGAAAGAAGGCACAGATTTGGGGGTTTGGGTTTGTTTGTTCACAAAATTTTGTTTTTAAACAAAAGAGCATAACACTCTTTCTACATGGTTTTGACAATAATTGTCCAAAGTCCTATTTTGCAGATATTCTATTTTCATCACAAGCATGTGATCTTGTTCTGGAGAGTGGCAGCATTAAACATCTCTGCCTTGGGGGTCTCTAAGCCCTTTGGCCCTGTTTCTGCTAATGTCTCTATTGTCTCAACTCAATCAGGAACACCTACGGGGAGAAACTGTCTTGTTTTTCATATGTGAGTCCCACCACAGAGAATATTTGCCCACCAGATCAATAAAGACTTGGAGAAAGAATAAGTAAATGTTCTTAAAAGGAACTCAATATCAAAAGTCGTAAAAGAGACATTCGCAATTTCTCAAATTATAAAGCGTGTATTAATAGCAACTATATACAAAGGGGGCAATGTTTCTAACAGGGAGACCTGTGCCTGAGATCCAGCCACAGTCTAAGTATAACATTTCCACTGTCTTGAAACTAAGGGGGGAAAAAGGCTTAAGTAACAACAGGTCGCACACGCGCGCGTGCGTGCGTGCGTGTGTGTGTGTGTGTGTGTGTGTGTGTGTGTGTGTGTGTTTTCCATTTTAACTTCTCAATATACATTGTAGTTGATTTTCATGAACCTTTACCCAGCTATCCCACTGCTGGGAATATACCCAAAGGAATGGAAATCATCATGCTGAAGGGATACCTGTATTCCGATGTTTATTGAAGCACTATTTACAATAGCCAAGAGTTGGAACCAGCCCAAATGTCCATCATCAGGTAAGTGGATAAGGAAACTGGGGAATTCTACTCTGCTATAAAAAAGAATGAAATACTACCATTCGCAACAACATGGATGGACTTAGAGAAAATTATATTAAGTGAAACAAGTCAGGCATAGAAAGAGAAACATCACATGTTCTCATTTATTTGTGGGAGCTAAAAATAAATAAACAAACACACAAACAAATAAAGGGTTGGGGGGAAAGAAGACACAACAATTCATTGAACTTGTTAAGACAAGTGAACAGACATGAGGAACAGGTCGTGTTTTAATATTTGCATTACTTCGTCCTTTTATCATCCCTTTCTGAAAGAAAGTTTCTGTGTGAACCACAATAGAAGATTGTTATGCTATAGATAGTTTTGGTTTACAAATAAAAGCACACTTGATACATTAAATGCAATTTTTTAGTTTATTCAGATAATATTTATTGGTTTATTGCTTGAATTTATTGTTTGAACTTTGTTTTGTTAAAGCTACAACTTCTTGAGCCTTAAAAAGTTGATGCTAGATACCACTTAGGTTTTCATGTTTTTGTTCTTTTGTTTGTTGGGGTTTTTTTAAACTTTAATGTTCTACAGTAAGAAGTGAATATTTTTTTTATAAAGCTGCCATCTCCCAGCCTCTGCTGAAATTCCAAATAAAAAATGACAAAAACCCATCTTATTGTAGATTTTAAATCAATAAAAGTTGTATAGAAGCAAATAACTTTCTCCTTCCATTTCAAGTGAATGTGAAATTATCTCTTTTTCTTTTCTAAATATTTATTTATTTTAACTGACAGAGATTGTATGTTACTATGGTGTACAACACGTTGTTTTGATGTGTATACAGTGTGAAAAGGCTAAATCAAGCTAATTAACAACTCCGTTATCTCATGTATTTTTTTTTTTTTTTTTACAGCAAGCACATTTAAAAACCTACTCTTTCAGCAATTTCAAATGCACAAGGCATTGTTACTAACTATAGTCACTATGGTGTACAATAGATCTCCTAAACTTAATCCTCCTGTCTAATTGAAATTTTGCATTCTTTAACCAACATCTCTCCAACACTTCTCCTTTCCCCAGGCCCTAGTAACCTCCATTCTACTCTCTGCTACTATGAGTTTGACTATTTTCGATTACAGATGTAAGCGAGATCATGCAGTACAGTTGTCCCTCAGTTTCTGTGGGGGATTGGTTCCAGGACCTCTCCCAGTACCAAAATCTGAGGATGCACAAATCCCTGATATAATATGGCATAGTTTTTGCATATAGCCTATGTACGTCCTCCATATACTTTAAGTCATCTCTAGGTTATTTATAATAGCTAATACACTGTAAATGCTATGCAAATAGTTGTTATACTGTATAGTTTAGGGAATAATGACAACAAAAATGTCTGTACATTTTCATACAGACACACATTTTTTCAAATATTTCTACCCACAGTTGGTTGAATCCATGGATAGGAACCCATGGGTATGAAGGGGACACTGTGTTTGTCTTTCTGTGCCTTCATACAATGTTCTCCAGGTTTATTTATCCTGTTGCAAAGGACAAAAACCACACGATCATATCAACAGACACAGAAAAATTGTTTGACAAAATTTAACAACCTTTCATGATTAAACACTCACAACAAATGAAGAATGCACCTCAGCATGATAAAGGCCATACATGACAAGCCCACAGCTGTCACACTTAATGGTGAAAAGTTGAAAGCTTTTCCCCTAAGATCAGGAACAAGACAAGGATGCCCCTCTTGCCTTATCTATTCAATATACTACTGGTAGTCCTAGCCAGAGCAATTAGGCAAGAAAAAGAAATAAAAGACATTCAAATTAGAAAAGAAGTTAAATTGCACTGTTTGCAGATGACATGACCTAATATACAGAAAACTCTAAAGACTCCACCAAAACACTGTTAGAACTATAAAACTGGCACTTGATCACATCAATGCATTGTGATCTTTTGCATCAGAGTTATATGTATGGTTTGTGCTCAGATTATAAAAATTGTAAAGATGTAATATAGTTGAGAGTTTGTCATGAAGCTCCAGAATTATGAAAAAGCAATACATGGTTGGGAAACAGAGAGCTATGAGTTCTAGATTACAGATTTGTTCTATGCTCAAATTACCTTTGTCAATATACTTTTGTTAAGTGACTTTGTTTTGCTAAGAAACTGTGTTCTACCATTTTTAAATGGAGATGATGGCTTAGAACAGTGTTTTCAAAAATACAGTACATATATTGGTGGTATACAGTTGATTTTACGATGTGTCAACAAAAAATTATTGTGTCTATATAATTTTCTATATGGACACCTGATTGCCTTTACCCTACTCTAATTTTCTTTTTTATGTAGCATTTATTACCATCTAAAACACTACAATAGATGCTTTTTTGTTATGCTCCTAATTTACTTTCTCTCTTTCTCTCTGCCAAAATGTAAGCCCCACAAGGGCAGGAATTTTTCTCTGTTTAATTCACTGATATATCACAATTACCTAGAACAGTGTCTGGCACGTAGTAATCATTTAATAAATATTTGTTGAATAAGTGTTTAGACATTGATCACATTTATCAAAGTTAATATAAACAGACAACTGTAGTTATTACAGGATAAGAAAACAATAATGACTTTAGCTCCTCTGGTGCAAGAAAAAAATAATTTATATTGCATGGCAAATTTAAGCACAATACTCAGGAAACTATAATCTTGTTTATTATATTCCTGTCTAACTGTTAAAATATTCCTTTCAAACTTGTTTTGGTAATTTTCTAATACCTTACAATTAAAGGGTAATAAAATATAACATTACCTTAACTGTTCTCAATTTTGCAGAGTCTCAGAGCATTTGTTCTGATCACTCTTTCTCATTATACACTAATAAGCCACAGAAATAAAAAAATATGGAAGGCCAAACTGAAAGGGTACTAACCAGAATTAATTCCTACTGTGAACTAATCTTAAGGTTATCTTCATCTTTCTCCTAAAATGTGAGTGAATAAAAATTCTGCTTAACTAGTATTTGGGATTTAAATCTGTCTGGGTTTTTCTAAATGACTTAATATGAAAAACATTACCTTAACCCAGTATATATCCCTTATCTTTAGAAAATCTTGTTAGACAAACTTAAACTTCAGGAAGTATTTATAATATCAGCACTGCAGCTGTGCAAAGGCATAGCTGCCCTACAGCTAAACAAATAAAAAGTTCCCACCTGAAATAGATAGCACTGAAAGGCATTTCTTATCACAGGTTTGATATGTCTGTCTTTTTAAAATAAAGGAACTTTAAATTCCTAGGCAGTCTTATCAGAAGAAGCAGCTGGCTAAATGTAGAGTGATTATATAACCCGGCATACAAACAAGGACACTTGAGAATGGAATGAAATATCTTGAACCACCATTCTCAGACAGCAGTCTTACGTCACCCACCCTAGTTCTGTAGGCAAGATTGGCCAACTTTGTTCTCACATGTCTGTAGTCAGTTTATACCAACTAATCTGAAGATAAAACTGCAGGCATATGTATACTAACATCCTAAAAGACTTGTTTAATCAAAATGAGCTTTATCCTTTTGTTATCAAAGAAGAAAAAATTCAATGAAAAAATAAAATGCTTGCCATGAAAATAAATACCAGACATTTTTCAGAGAAATCATTTGTAATGTAAGAAGAGCTCATTAATAAAACTGGAGTTTACCCTTGTAGGCCATTTATTTCAAGTAGGGCTGAAATGTAGTACCAAAGTATATTATATGTCAGATCCAAGCAAAATAGTCCCTTGTTTTATTATAATAAAAGTAAACCACAAAATAGACCTGCAAACTTACCTTTTCTCTGTATCATTCTAATTCTCTACAAAATTATGTTTGCAAAATCTATATAATAAAAGTTTAAATTGGGTTTTTTTTTTTTTTTGGAGCTTTCAAATGAAGAAATTGTAAAAATAAAAAGATCTAGACATTTCTGTAAGGAAAAAGCCTAAGTGATTCATTTCGAGGAATAGCTTTGCAAAAGGTGTTTAACTGGCTCAACCCATTTGTAGAGAGTCCCTGAATAGGCAGAGCTCAGAAGCAGCACATGACTCTTGAGAAATGACTTCTCAAGATGGTGCTTAGTCACTAGCCCTTTGTTCTCTTCATTTCCTGGTTATTCTCCCTTCTCAGGACTTTTGGCAGGCCTTTTTTGTGGGCTTGTCCTGAGCCATCAGACAAAGGTATGCCTTACAAGGGGATAACAAATCTTAGACGATGTTTGGGAAGACAGTACACCCCACAGTACTCAGCCAATGAGGAACTGGGGGAGGGACTTGCGCACTAGGGAATAAATTGTTTGCTGTAACTATTTCGGGTGTGCCTGCCCATCGGACACCCAATCTTGCAAAACCACTATTAAAGTCTTGCTTCGCTGTACCTCATGTCTCCGTGTCCATTCATTGGACACGTGAGGGTATTTCTCACAATTTCTATCTCCCTGAAATGCTTTTGAAAGCTATCCAAAATAGATAGTATATTGAGTTCAACTCCTTGTTAAGATTAGAATACTGTAATGAGTAAAATTGTCATCCCTAATGATTATTGCATAAACTGGTCACATCTTATAAAACGTTATCCTCTAGGCCTTATACTTTTGATTTAACAAACATGCCAGTACTTAATAATACAGATTCCCTTTTCTGCTGCATGGAACAATTGTTTTTCATTGACTACACTGCACTGTTAATGAATCCAAGACATCGTTTTGCTGCTTTAGTGATATTGCAGTGCTATTACCCACCATCTTCAATTTATAGTATTTTATAGCACTGAGGAAATCTCAAATAGCATTTTGTTACTGCTAGACTATCGACCCACTAAATATATCCATAGAGAACAGATACTTCAGTCATTCTGGAAAGCTGTCTGCACTTTTTTTTTTTTAATGGCCCAAGGGAAAAAATATTTGAGTATAATATTGAGGAAAACATTCAAGTTTAAATATTGAGATGATTAAATAGTGTTGGAATGAGTGGGACTGAAGCCATGTTGGACCCTAAAACTGCATGGGCTCTAAAAGATTTTAAAAGACAGTTTGTTTTCTTGGCATGCATTTCTCTGAGTTCCCTCTTTTCCCATGGTTATTTAACATTTTGAACCTTGGTTTGGCAAGATGACACTATTTACCTGAAGGGAAAGTTGTTTTCCAATCAACCTGGAGCTGCAGACTTGCGTGTGCCATCCAGACCCTGAGAAACCAAGGAAGACATCAATAAAGCTGTGCTGATTCCACCCCTCCAGCAGGACCCTGAGATGACAGCAAGGACAGGAGCAGAGACCAGATGGAGGCTTGGTGAGACCTTGCACAGAGCCCCAGCAGCAGCTCACAACCCCCTCCCTCCTGCTTTTCATTTCCCACATTCCATTCCTTAATCTCCTCTTTAAAAACCCCTCCGTAAATCTGAGTCTTTGAGATGGCTTTAGTCTGGACATTCTCCTTCAGGTGTACCAGAGAGATGGGTCAGCTTAACACATCTCTTCTGGTCACCTGTATTCCTGAATAAAGGCTGACTTCGATTTTCACCTACATCTCACTTTTGAGTGGTGTGATTTTGAAAGGGGACAGGCATCCTGACCTGTGCCCAGTAACAATGTCAAGCTCCTATTACCACAATGATACTATCCTGAAAGCACTTGAAAATCAAGAAGGTATAAAATTTTCACAGAATGCTTCAAAAGAGAATAGTTCAGAGGAGAAGATAACAGTCCAGAAGAAAAAGCAATTGGGGAGAGGAAGAAAAATGGTAAATAAAGTATTTCTTCCATTGCACCATTTTGCAAACTAAAACAAATCCTCTCAATGAACAAAAGAAATATTTTTCCCACTAATCTTTCAAATTCAAAAACCACAATTGTCTTTTTCCAAGGAAACAAAGAAAGCATGAGGGAGGTGAAAAGGAAGGAATTCGACGTGCCATAGAGAAAGCCCTTCCAGCCTCTCTGGAACAAACACGGGACTCGCCCTAAGTATCCTCTTTACCAACAGATGTCACAGAGCCAGCAATACTTGCTAATGCTTTGCCATTTTCCTAACACTTATAAGGTTTCTACTACTTTTTAAAAGATGACTGCTAAATGTAGCATGGCAGCATCATAAAAACTTGCCTGACATTGACTGCAAAGGGAGAATTCCTTTCTAGACACAGTCACACATCTTTTAACTGCAGGGATAGTTTCAGGAAATGCGTGGTTGGGTGATTTCATCATCGTGGGGACATCAGTGTCCTCGCACAGCCTCACCACTGTGACCCACTGCATACCTGGCCTGCTGCTCGACCCGTCAGGTACGCGGTCCGCTGTTGGCTGGAACGTGTTAGGCGGCACACGTGTGCATTTATACCCTACGTCTCAGTGATGTCAACACTGGGTGATGCTGTGTTTCGAAAACCAAACTAACTCTGGTCATTTTTATTCATTTGGCATTTCCCGCCACGGCTCGGCACCTCACCAACCCGCATGAGAGCCCGCGGGGCTCACTGAGCCAGCAGCAGTGTCGCCTGCCTGGTGTGCTTTTCTCCTCCTGTCACTCACACTTGTCCATAGTAACATCTTGTTTTTGACAAACTCTTCTATCAAATTTATTGGCTTGGATTCTCTGCTTTATTTTAGCGATGCCTCCTCATTCTGTCCTCTATAAAATTATATGAACAGGTCTCTAGTACCATTATAAAAATTATAAATAAAAAATTTTTTTTAACTTAAATAGTCTTGACATGGGGCATTGCTGGTGGTACGGAAGAGATACCCTTCTTGGAAATTCGCTTTACAAAGGAAAGGAGGTGGCTTTCTGATATTCGTACAAGATAAGGGGGAATAAATACCGAATGAAGCAGGAAGAAACACTGAAAGATTGTTTTTGCTTGTTTTCTAATGTTATGGATGAGGGGATTGAAACCCTGGAGGGCGGGGAGAGTAGTCTGATGCCCCATGTCTAAAACACGGAACAAGTTCCATGTCACCTGAGAACATCACAGAGCTCCTGAATCACAGATTTCAGTGACATCCCGGAATAATATACAAAACTTCTCAGATATAACTTGTGTATGGAGTTATTCATCCCATAAAAAAGGAGCCAAGTTAGCACCCTTATTATTTGAGTATTACAAATGTTTTCTTCATCTAATCTCTCCTAATTTTTGTCATTAGTGTCTCTAAATATATAGAAACCTTAGGAAACCATCAGTATTCATTACAGGCAAAACTTCACTTTTCTAAACAGTTGTTAGCAGCTTAGCCAATATTTTCATGTACCTCTTAATGTAAGAGCATGAGATTTTATTAAAGTTAATATGTTTACTCTTCACTTTTATACCGAAACAAGAATCTAATTAATGAATGTGGTGGTTTTTCTTCCATGTCTAGACACTAATATCTGATTTACCTTTAAACACACACACACACTCTTCCTCATTATCTTCTGAGCCAGTCATTTGATCCAGAGATAACTTATGTCAACCTAAATTTATTTGCTTTAGAATTAATATTATTATTATTACAGTCACTGAGCTCTGAGTTCATCTAAGAGTGCTGAATGTGGTAAGCAGCATGTTGGGTGGTTAACAGCACAGACTTTGGTGTAAGATGAATCATTTATAAAGAATGTGAGAAAGGCACGTAGGCTTTACTAACTTTTAGATCACGGACAAGTTACTTAGATTTCTAAGCGTCAGTTTCATTTTCCATTCCAATAGAAATAAAAATACTTGATTAATAAAATTGCTATGCATGCTAGGAATAATTTAATATAACACATAATACCTACCCCAGCTTCCAGATCACAGAAATCACTTAATAAAAGTAGCCGCTTTTTTTTTTATTCAGCTGAACTATCACTTTACAATTTGACAATAGTACTATAAAGATTAACTAAAACAAGAAAAGTAGCCTCTAGAAGGGTTTCATTGCTCCCACAGGTTATCTTGTACCCTGTCTGGCCCTACGTCTCATTATCCTCTGCTACTCAACAGTGAACATGAGTTGATTAACCCCCGATTCTTCACCACCTAATAAAACAATCTGGTCTTGTTTCACTAATCTATTTCAACTATACATCCATGACTCAGAAGGCATATGTAGATTCTAGGCCAGAGTTCTAAGACATAGACAACATCTGTAAATTTAGAATTCTTCAAGTGCACTGAGCCTATGAAATGCTGCCCGACTAGTGGAGGAAAACCACTCGCGTGAATTGAAATGCAACCTGGAGCTGTTTCCCTAGGAAGGGTTTATTTGTAGGCATGTGTTTTATACTCTCCCTTATTCCAGAGGGATTTAAGTTAGCTCAGAGCACTACATAAAATAAAAGATATTAGCATAGATCATAAAACGAGGGCAAAAAAAAGAAAAACAAAAAGTGGGCACAGCCAGAAGCAAGGCTCAATTCTTGCTAGCAGTAAATGAGACAGGTGACAGGTGACATGCCCTCACCAGTGACAGCAATGAGGGTCACAGTGTATCGAGTGCTTGTCATGTGCCATGCACTACGTGAAGGTCTTCACGTGAGTAAATCTGTTTGCTCCTCCCAGCAGTGCTGAGGTAGGTACTACTTCATAGCTGCTTTTTGTTTTGCGGGAGATTTTAATTTGTATTTTGTAGTAAGAACATTTAAAACAAGATCTATCCTCTTAAATTTTTAAGTGCACAATACAATATTGCTAACTACAGGCACTATGTCATACAACAACCTTCTAGAACTTACTCATCATACATAACTAAAACATTATACCCTTGAACAGCAATTCCCCATCTCCCCTTCCTCCTGGCCTCTGGCAACCACCATTCTAGTCTCTGTTTCTATGAGTTTGACTATTTTAGATATCTCATATAAGTGGAATCATGCAGCGTTTGTCCTTCTGTAACTGGCTTGTTTCATTTAGCATAATGTTTCATACATGTTGTAGCAGACGACAGGATTTACTTCTTTTTTAAGGCTGAAAAATATACCATGTATATATATACTACATTTTCTTTATCCATTCATCCATCAATGGACATTTAGTTTGTTTTCGTATCTTGGCTATTGTGAATAATGTTGCAATGAACATGGGAATGCAGACATTTCTTTGAGATCCTTATTTCAGTTCCTTTGCATATATTCCCAGAAGTGGGATTGCTAGATCATATGGTAGTTATGATTTTAATTTTTTACTGCACCATTTTACATTTCTACCAAGAGTATACAGGGGTTGTGATTTCTTCGCATTCTCACCAACATTTTATCTTTTGATTTTTTGATAATAGCCATCCTAGTGGGTGTGAGGTGGTATCTCATTGTGGTTTTGAACAAGTAACTAGATTAAAAAAAATGAGCAAAGGACTCGAATAGACATTTCTCCAGACAAGACATGCAAATGGCCAAAAAGAATATTAAAAAGTTCTCACATCATTAATCATCAGGGAAATGCAAATCAAAACCACAGTGGGATATGGTTGCTTTTTGGATGACAAAACGGAGGAGGTGGGAGACTGGGTTGCTTGCCCAATGACATAAGCTGATCATTGGCAAAGTGGGATTTGAACCCAGCTCTGACTAACTTAGCTGAATACAATTTTCATTACTATACTAAGCAGTGGAGAAGAGTGAAAAAATGGCTTTTGAGTCACACCAATTTAAGTTTGAATCTTGGTTGTGCCATTAACTGAGTGAGGAAAATTATTCTCTCATTCTTAGTTTCTCCAAATATATAAATAGCTACCTTGTTGACTTCCTGTGACAAAACATAACAAAAGAGAAACACTTCGCACAGTATCTGCCGATAAGGAGCTCTACAAAAGTTGAAATAGAACGAGTTTATTCACCCTCCAGAGATCCTCAAGAAGGATATTAAGGACGGGGTTTCCAGGGGCGTTAACGGATGCAGGGGTACAGGAGTGATGTGAGGCAGGCAGCCTTCCCTGTTGTTCTAACCTGAAACCCAATGTGCTACCTGTGATTCTTATCAGACCCAGGAAGCTGCTGTACCTGAAAGTTCAACAGAAACACTTTGAAAAAACTGGTATTCGGTCCACTTGGAAGAATCTTGCAATAGGAAATTTTAAATTCAAGAGTTGTCATCTTTACCCTTTTGACTCATAGATAGCGGCACTCTTCTATGGCTGCTCAACCATAGACTGGCTTGACACCTACAGATCTCTACATCATCAGAAGTTATAACTTCAATGGTCACAGTCACACACTGCACTGGCCCTCGTTGAAACCCCATAGTGAAACTCCGTGGCAGGATTCAGACAGTCATTCATCAACATCAGAAGCAAAATTCCACGTGGGTAGCCTGCCTTCACAACACTGAATTCCCATCTGGCAAGATCCTAATGAACAAAGGAAAGTTTTATATTTAGTGAAGCAATTCTCTTTTGGTAGATATTTCTTGACAGCTGCACCTTGGGGCCATTTGCAGTTCTGGCTGCACTGCTACACCTTCAAAGAGACAAACTTCGAAAACAAATATGGATTCAAATATTCGAATACACATAACACAAATGCTCATCTTCCTCTTACTGATTCTTTGGAAGGGGACTGACTTTCAATCAGACAAGGTAGTTAAACTGAGGTGTAGCTATCTCATTTCTCTTTATGCCATGCATTTTTGTAAACTACTCTACTCTTGCTGCAAAACAAAGCTGAATCAAAGACAGTCAAATGTACCTCTAGTTAGGAAAAGGCCCTGTGAAAAGTAAAAGACATTTCAGAATTCTTAAGGACATGGTATAGGAACTCTGAATGTGTGCCATTAATTTTTCCAGATCATTTTTTGTGTGTCTAAGTGATATTGCAGGTAATAAACGGTAATATGGGAAAGTAAGAAAACCTAGGAGAAAAACATCAGGCAGGCCCAAGGGCAGATGGAAACTACTGCACCTGCACCCCGGTAATCACCAGGGAGAGTGCAGACCATTTCCTCAGGCTCCTCACAGCATGCAATGGGGAAGAGACACAGAGTTTTTTAAAGAGCAAGATTCTAGTCACTATCCTAAGATTTGTAAATCTAAGTTCCCTTTTTCATTTTTTTCTACCGTATCAATTAGGAATGATTTTGGCTGCAAATAACAGAAAATCCAAATCAGGCTGAAAACAGATAAGGAGTTATTTACACCCTACAGGAAGACAGAAGAGGCTGTCCAGGGTGGCTGTGGCTATTTACAGTGTCATCAGGGAAAACCTATCTGCTTTGTCATCCTTAGCACATGGCCTGCATACTCATCATGACAAGGACTTTTTTTTCCCACCAACAGGAATGAGAAAGAAGAAAACTACCAACAGAATCTGTCCTTCCTTTTGAAAAGATGCCCTTGACTCCCGCTCTTGCATGACATTTTGTCACAGTGCAGTTTCCCTGATGGCGGAGCTTGAGGTAAAGGCATAGTTGCAGGTGGTTTACTTGGGAAAGTGATCCCAGGGAGCAGGTGCAAGAAATGGAGTAAGACAAAAGGAGGAAACGCCAGTCTAAGGGTATATTCTGCAGTCAGCCATCCCCATAGGTGACTTACAAAAGGACTTCTGAGGAGCCGCCCAAATGCCTCTCAGAACTGTGCACCTGGAGGACAGAAGGGGAAGCATCCCTCCACTGGCTGCCACCGCCAATTGGTCATGGTGGCCCCATGAGTGCCACATCCCATGTCTCTGCATTGGGCTTCCCATGGTGCAGTGTCCAAGAAGTTCCATGGCAGGAAATGTGACCAGTGGCCATAGAGCAGCTGAAATAAGAGGGACCAAGGGAGGCAGAGACAGGGCCCATGAGTGGGGCAGGATGGGCCTCAATGGCCTCCGCAGCAGCAGGAGATGGACAGAGGTTGAGTATTTTCAGTCAGGCACGGGGTGGCCCTGAAGGATTCTGCTAGGAAGAGGTGGGATGATGGATATCAGGTGAGTCACCAGCACTGTCTGCCTTCTCTTCCATGCTGATTGCAAGGAGGGTTCCCAACACTTTACTGTAACCAAAAGGCAAAGTGAGAGTCATGCTCAGTATGTTCTATTAAACTGTTGATCTTTGAGTAAATGAGCTAGAAGACTTTTTTGTTATTACTATTACTGGCTAAATTCTTCTCTAAGCAAGAGAAAGCAGAGTAGACACTTCTCTCTAGTGAGTGCTTTTGATGTAACCACCCAAGGCAGAATGGATATCGAATGTTGGTGCCCCAGCACCACAGCCAGAGCATGCTCATGGGTCTGGAAGGAGAGTGTCCCCCTCGGACCAGGAGCTGGGGATGGAGGGGCTGGTGGTTATGCCTGGACTTGCCTCTTTAGCTCTGCAGGTGGGGAGCCAGCAGGTGGGGAGCACCAATGTTATGGCCGTGCTGCAGGTTGGGTGAAAGAGGCAGGAGTTATCTGTAATCCAACCACACACGTTCCAGCATGAGATTTTTTTTTTCTTTTCCAAAAAAAAAAAAAAATGGCAGCAACCCACAGGGAATCAAGAAATATCAACCGTAGCTAAAACGCAGCAGTTCGCCCTCTCCCGTATTTTCATATACTGCCCTAAAAAGGCACGCTTTTCACTTGCTTACAGTCACATTTGCTTCAGTTATATGTTTTAATAGAATTCTTTAGAAAAGTATGTTGGAAGACTATAAAACTCAAAGACGGAGGTATCTGATTTCATAATTTTCACCATGACAACTCATAGGATACCCAAGCACTGCAGATTTCCCCTTCGCTGTGAATGTACTAGGATATGCTTATGCTGATTACCCGGGTCAGCTCCTCCATTGACCTTATAACTTTAAAAGCTGATGTTTTTAACTAACCAGGATCTTGAACTTACATTTATGTTAAGATGCTAACAGATTACAAGATAAGCTTTACCTGAGCTTGGGAAAAATTTACAAAGGAGCAAATGGTTCTTAAAAACCAATTTGTATGACATTATTTTTCCTTTGTGTCTGAGCTGGGGTTTTTTTTTTTTTTTTAATTTTATTTTGTCGATATACATTGTAGCTGATTAATGCTCCCCATCACCAAAACCTCCCTCCCTTCTCCCTCCCCCTCTCCCCCCCCAACCATGTCCTTTCTGTTTGTTTGTTGTATCAACTTCAAATAATTGTGGTTGTTATATCTTCTTCCCCCCCCCCCGGTTTGTGTGTGTATGTGTGTATGTGTGTGTGTGTGTGTGTGTGTATGTGTGTGTGTGTGTGTGTGTGTGAATTTATATATTAATTTTTAGCTCCCTCCAATAAGTGAGAACATGTGGTATTTCTCTTTCTGTGCCTGACTTGTTTCACTTAATATAATTCTCTCGAGGTCCATCCATGTTGTTGCAAATGGCAGTATTTCATTCGTTTTTATAGCTGAGTAGTATTCCATTGTGTAGATGTACCACATTTTCCGTATCCACTCATCTGATGATGGGCATTTGGGCTGGTTCCAACTCTTGGCTATTGTAAAGAGTGCTGCGATGAACATTGGGGAACAGGTATACCTTCGACTTGATGATTTCCATTCCTCTGGGTATATTCCCAACAGTGGGATGGCTGGGTCGTATGGTAGATCTATGTGCAATTGTTTAAGGAACCTCCATACCATTTTCCATAGAGGCTGCACCATTTTGCAGTCCCACCAACAATGTATGAGAGTTCCTTTTTCTCCGCAGCCTCGCCAGCATTTATCGTTCATAGTCTTTTGGATTTTAGCCATCCTAACTGGGGTTAGATGGTATCTCAATGTGGTTTTGATTTGCATTTCCCGGATGCTGAGTGATGTTGAGCATTTTTTCATATGTCTGTTGGCCATTTGTATATCTTCCTTAGAGAAATGCCTACTTATGAGCTGGGGTTTTTTTTTAAGGCTATGTTTAATACTTAGTTATTTTTTATTACATTTTGAAGTGTCTTTGTAAATGGGAGGTTTTCATTTATTTCTATCTTCCTAACCTTACTATCAGCTGTTATTTGTTAAATAGATATTTATAAATCAGACTATTGGGCATAATCGTGCTGTTATTTACATGAGTCACATGTGAATATGTACATGCTTTTTTGAGAATTTACATGTAGTATGTTATTTATTTTTATTAACCAAAATTTTAAAATATGCTATCCTGATATTTTGTAAATATTTGGGGTATTTTGTGAATAGAATATTAGATGAACTATGACTCGAATAATCCCTAAATTCAAATAAAACTAATTTAGTCATCAGCTATCAAAAATTGAGTATATTTTTCACTTGTCAGCTAGTTGCTTTGGTGAAACATTTAAGACACCAAACATGGCCCGTATGACGAGTCAGGTGCCTATTCGAACAGTGGGATACTGTTCAAGGTGCTTTTCCCTCTTGCTGCTGGCTCCCCACCGGCCCCAAGTGGTTTCTCACTGCAGGCTGTGAACGTGAGATGAGAATGGGTGTTCAGTGCTGCCAAACACAGCAAAGAGAGCTCGCAGGCTGCACAGCAACTCACGTGCAAGGCGAATCTCTGCCGACAGCTGTCCCAGCTCAGCCCCGGGATAGCTAAAGGAATCTCTAAAGGAAGGTCTGGGTGCTGACAGGGAGAGAGCCAAGGCAGATATCTCAGAGGACACAAAGCCAGAGAACAATACAGCAGAGCCTCCGACTGAACCGCCAGGACAGTAAGTAGCACTGAAACAACGAGCTCCAGCTGCCAGGTGAGCGTCAATCTGCAGACAGTGTCCAAACAGCAGACGAGAGCTCCAAATCACAGTCACGCTAAGTTTCACCTCGCTCTGAAAATGAGCGCAGACCACAAAAGCCAAAACACGTCTACACTCAAGAAGTCATTTCTATAGCCAAAGAAGGAAGGGAGAAGGGACAGAGGGAGAGAAGGAGGGAGGAAGGAGAAAAGAAAAGGAAAGGGGCATGGAGTTTTACTGATCAAAGTCTGCAAGCAGAACATCTGGGAAGAATCTATAAAGGACAATTAGTCTCCCTTCTGAACAATGTTCAAAAAAATCCTCACTTTTCTGATTATTGTGAGGTTAACTTAGGAAAAACAGAGATATGTGATGGAAAGAACACAATGTGAGAGTCGAACTGACCTGGTTTCAAATCCATTAGTTAATTTATTATTTCTAATTCCTCTATGTTTTGAAGACATAGGTGGGAAAAGTAGAAAAAATAAAACAGAAACCACACTTAGATGCTGCCCTCATGGGACACACGATCCAGCTAGTACCAGAGACGACTAGACAAGCAATTCTGCAGAGGTGATCCTGCCACCAAGGACCCCTGTGCTCACCTCATCCAGACGGTCAGGAAGGGCTCCACTGTGGCCCAAAGTGGAGAGAAGCGAGTTGAGGACAGAAACATACTTTGTACCGTGCCTCAGCCACAGGCAACCAACAGGCTCCAAAACTGAGGGCAGTTCAGGACCTGTGACAGCTGACGTGCCAAAGGTGGGCCTGGCGGGGGCTGGAGAGGCAGCAGCTGTCACTGGGGTCATCTGAGCCATGTCAGACTGCTTCCTCAGGCCATAGAAAGCCACTGAAAGCATTAAACAGGGAAGTGGCACTCTAAGATTTAGTTTTACATAAAGTCCGGTAGAAGCCATTTGGAACAGTGCAGGAGAGAGATGGAACATACCTGAACAAGATGACGGCAAGGAGGGGCAGAGAGGCGCAGACATGGCGCTCAAGGACTGAACTGAACGGAGTGGGGTGCAGAAAAGGACGGGGGAGCAGCAGGGAGGACAGCCTCTCTTGGCCCATGCTGGGCAGTGGGGCTGTTCTCCAAGCCGGAAGTAGATGGCAGATGGGTTGAGCCTGAGACATCTAAGCAAAGGTGTCCAGTAGGCAGCTGGATAGACAATATTTGACCAGAGCTCAGCAGGGCGTTTGGGGATAGAGATGGCTGTTTGGCAAATCTCCAGGGTAAGGCTGGCAACCAATGGCATAGAAGTGGACGAGGCCCCAAAGGGAGAGCATGTAGAGAAAGGATCCTAGAGGACAGTCCCTTAAGGAATGCCGGCACTCAAGAGTGGGCAGAGGAAGACGTGTCAGCAAGGGAGCCTGGGAAGGGAGCCTGGGAAGGGTGCCAGGCCCCTGGAGGACAGACCCTGTCTCTTAGGTCTCAGTCGTAACTCTCACCTCACCAGATGAGGCCCAGAGGGGGCCATAAATAGTGCTTCTTAGGCAGTAAAATGTCATGCCACTGCCAGCAAAGCCCACAGCAGGCAGAAGTCCGTGACAGCTTTCCGTGGGCTCACAGTGGCTCTGTGGAAGCAGGCTTAGCCCAGAAGAGACTTAAAAAAACTTCCCCTGCAAGCTCATAGCTCCCCTCATGTCCTTTTCATCACCTGTGGGTTTCCTGCCCTATCCTGTGAGTTCCCTCAGCTCTTTGCTTTCTCTGCGACTGATTAGAACCACACCTATTCTATTCGCCCCCATCTAGACCCTTCTCCACAAACCACCCCCAGTTGCTTGTCTCACCCAGGAACCAGGCTCCTCTCTTACAGGCTCCACCTATGCTCTTTGGACAGAATAAACGTTATTTATTATTAATTTGGGGGTATTTGGTGTCTTTTCTATTTAACCATATAATAAGGTCCTGAGGACAAGGGCCTTTTGATGGTTTTTCTGCACCCATGATGCTCACAGCAGTGCCCTGAACATCCTGGCCTTCCATAAACACTTGTTGACTGATGTAAAGCTACATGACTACTCAGTTATCAAGTAAGGCAATCATAACTAAAGCCAAAATGTTTCATTATTTTACTTATACTAAGTTTCTATTTCTATTGTCAGGGCTAGGGCTCAGACCCTTCAAACCCATTGTACAGACCGGGTCACCAGACCCCTCACATGCAGGTCCACGCTAAGTAATTGGGGAAAGATTCTGGGAGCCATTAGCAGATGACACGAGCTCAGTCCTCTGCAGCAGCAGCTTACAGGTCTGGCAGTGGCGGTGGCCTCAAGGAGCGTCCTGGGGTCCCTGGCAGCGACAGCCTCCAGCAGTAGTAACAGCCTCCCCATGTCCCCCCATGCCCCCCCCCCCACAGCGGGAGGCGCTGTGGATCAGAGCCATTCGTCCTTTATACTTAAGTCCACAACCCAGGACACCTGGTGCACATGCACAATTACATTAGACAACCAAGGAACACGTGGGCGCACGTACATATCTGCATCAAATGCTCAGCCAGATTCTGAACGTCTGAGGGGCCCTGACCGTTTTCCTATATTTTCCACACAACTGATCAGCGCCACCCCCCTCATTCTCACTGTGCTGTGTTAACCAGTCACACCTGGAGTAGGACATTTGCCAGTCAGTGTGTTTACTTTTCTCATCTCCAAGAAATACCACAGTTAGAAATAAAAGCGATGTTTTCTGTTAGTAACACTTGAAGAAATACATTAAGTAAACTGAAAATCCTAATTATTTTTTTAAATATGTTTCTAACATGATTCATTTTATTTTTCTTTGATAGACTTAGCTACAAAATAAAGCAGCGCTTCCAGAACATGAGGTTTCTAAGAACACATTTAAGGGCACAGAGTCCCTTTCTCCCTGGCAGCGTCGTCCTGCACACCGTCCCTGAGAAGGCGAGCATTCCCACACGGAGCCGCCGCGCTGCGACATCGGTTTTACTGAGCGCTCCCAGGCAGCAATTGTAAGTCCTGGGAGACAGGGGACAACTGAAGAATATTTTGATTGGGGATAGAGTCCAGTTCTCTTTATATTTTTTTTTTTGCCTTTTGTGAGTGTGGGAGTAAATACTCAAAAAAAACCAGTTAACAGGCAAATATTCAAACATAGGTAAAACGCAGATCATCTTTTAAGTGTAAGCTGACTTTATCGGCTTTTATTTTCCAAAACATTTGCTTCATTAGGCTTAAGTGGGACCACTGACCATTTAAACATAGGAATCTGTGTTTTAGCTCAGTAAGTAACGAATGACGTAGCCTTGACAAAAGCACTTCCATCTCTGAGCCCCACCTTTAAAATTGTTTAAAATTATCTTGAACCTCTTGAAATTCTAACATTGATTCTGTGATTTACACATTACAGAAGGAGATGCAGGATTTTGAGACCCATGTGTCTCTCAATTGTAGCTCTAACTCCAATCTATTCAAACCAATGCCTTAGTAGTCCATTTTCACCACTAAAAGAAACTCCCTGTGAGCAGAACTAAATCCCATTATTGCTGCAGCCCCAATTAGAGTGAACAGCTCTCAGTACCTGTGGCCTCGAGTCCCTGATCATGTGGATTGGCTCACTGGCTCTCCCACCTCCTGCTCCTCTAGCTGTTCACCTTCCATTTCACCTCAGGGTTTATTCGAATGCCCCACCTGCCATTGTCATGCCTCTGTGCACTCATGGAAACCACCTGGGACCAGGGACAGGCAGGTGTAACCACAAAGAGAGGTAGAAAGTGAGGAAGACAGGTGTTCACACTTGCCCATCAGGTCTTTTATTAACCATTGTTCTTCGTTATTCGCCCGAGCCGTTCTTTAACTCACAGTTCAGGTTATAAAATAACAGATTCATAGGACATTAAACAGCACTTAAAATGATATAAGGCTTAACATGAAATAAATAGAACTCAAAGTAATTTATAAAACTGATGAACGTTATGTGACTTCGTCCAACATTTTCATTACATCGAGCCATTAAAAGAAACTAAGATTTGAAAAAATAGACTATTTCAAAAAGTTTGATTTAATTTGTCACCCTTTGAGAATATTCCACTTGGAATCAGTTACAATGCAGTACTAGATTTTTAGACCCATGCAATGCTTCATGATTTTGTTAAGCATTTCAACTCTTTCCGGGGAGTTCAAGAAAGGCTCTGTCACCTTCATGAATGACAGAACAGTCTGATCCTTGGCCAGCCTCTCTCCACATCCAAGAGTGTTAAGTGCATCTTGAGTGAGAGTCTAACTAGTCCATTCATTCTTATAATATGGCAACAATACAGTACAAATTGGAAGAAATGTTTTGCATCAATAAAGAAATTGTTCCTGAGATGCTAGAAAACAAACACCTATACTAAGTAAATAAGTAATAAGCTGCTAGAAAACAAACACCTATAATAATAGGAGTTTGCCTGGGAATTCCAAATGCTGACCCAAAATGCCTTATAGAGTTGCTTGTACCAAAGAGCATGGCATTTTGTTTTGTAGATTTGTTTTTAATTCACAGATCACTCTACAACTGAATACTTTAAAACTGAACAAAGTAAAAGCACATGAAGACTATTCCATGTGACCAGTACACAGTGGGGTCCATAAACATTTGTACCATAACCCACTGTAGCAAAAAAAAATGAATGAATACTAATCATTCTCCATAAAGCAAAATCCTATAAAAATGTTTCTTTTATGGCAGTGCTGATGCTTACAATTATCTGCTGTTCCAAGGTCACTTACAAGAATACAAAATTCAAGGATTTATTTTCAGAATATAGAGTCATTAAAGCAAATGAGAAGGAGGCCATTAGCCTGAGGTTGTCTCTGTACTGGAGCTCTTATGTAATCAAACCAAAACTTAACTTCGAGGCATTTCTTGTAACTGACTTAAAACAGAAACAGACAAAAACAAAAACAAAACACCTAGCCTCGGTCAACCACAAACAGCCAACCAGCCGATCTGACATGTAACTAGGGGCCTCCTACCACACTGCACCTAAATAAGACAAACGCCTAGTTGCAGCCAATTGGGTAATTTCTTACTTTGCTTCTGTGCTCAGCCTGTGAAAGCTCCTGCTCATGATGCTGTAGCAGAGCATTCGGAAGCTCATTCAGCTTTGAGTGATGCCCTATTCATGAATCATTCTTTGCTCAAATAAACTCTTTTAAATTTATTTTGACTGAAGTTTTTGACTGAAGTTTTTCTTTTGAGTAAAGAAAAAAGAGAAAAGAAGATAAAAGTAATATTTTGTTCTCTTAACACATTTATTTATACTTTAAAGTATTAAATATTAAAATATTTATACATATTAATATATTTATATTAATATATTTGATATAATTTAGTTTATATTAATAAATTTATATTAATGCAACTATTAATTTAAATATTAATATTTTAGTATACCTAAAAAACTCAATGTCTCCGGCAGGTTATTAGCAACAAATTCCCAATAGTCACTTCAGCAAAAATAAAATGTCTTTTTGTCCTGCTTTCGGATCCGAGCTAGACTTTCACCTACGATGAATATCTCCATGCAAATTTCTCATAACTGCGCATTTAAAGCAGTACAAACCTCTCTAATTATTGACCTTATATTTTTATCCAAAGTCTGTATATGTGGTAGAACAAATTTGGTGAACAGCAAATAGCTGGATAAGAGATGGGAAGAGCAATACTAAATTCCAGATGTTACTTTGTCTTCCTTTTTTTCATCCCCATCTACTTTCTGAAAAGTCTACATCTCACCCTAAGTAAATACAGACTATAAACAAACCAATTTCTAGATTTTAAGCCAAGATTATACATTTCATTTTTCTCAAATATATAGATTTGTGGCAAAGATCAAGCCTAATAAAATGTGTAATCATACCATAGATCCATTACATGGTGAGTGCAGTACTCACTTGTTATCTTATGGCAACACAAATACATTTGCAAGGATGGAGCTCAATTCAGTGCTACCCAACTGTTTTTTAAACCTACCACCCATCCTTATGTCCAAATCCATAATTTAATCACATTGACAATGAAAGTCCTCCTGAGGCAAGGATAGAATAAGGCAGTGGCCCAGGGAAGTTGCCCATAAATATTCAGACTAGATCAGCACTGCCCACCTCTCTGTCTGGCAGTTAATGAACTCATAATGCACTGGCGACAGCTTAACTATTCCACCAATCAGCATGCTACATCACTACACCTGTGCACAAGGAGGAACAAAAGTGCAGATGACCACCATTACGACCTTCCACCTGTAACAGAAAGGACAAGGTTGAGAGGAAACTGATTCCTGCTCATGACTGGATACTTAGGAAACTCAGGGACGTATTACAGGAAGCTGACAATACCATCATTAGGTATTAATTACCTCAGATCCCCCCCATGGCCTAATATTCCTCCCTTTGGTTAGGACAGAGAAAAACTCCCATCCCAGAACAATATATAAACCCTCCCCTTAGGAATGCACAAGGCAGATCTCATTTTCTTTCCGAGGCCACCTGCACACACACATTGGCACATATTCTCTCTGCACAATAAAGTCCTATTATTTGTATGTTCGTTGGTCTGTCTCCCTTCCTTTTTCTTTCACTGAGTGTGCACCATGTTGTGGACTTTGATTGGTCTCAGGTAAGGTTCTCCTTACTTGGTTTGACCAAGCACCTAGACCTGCTGTCCAGTTTCACACCTGGTACAAGTGCCTGATATGTCACTTTAGTCATTCTCTAGGTTGCTGCTAATTCAATAGTTATTTTTTATGTGAGTTTATCATACTTATAATTAAATAGATTAAGTTCTACAAATAAGATAAAAAGTTGAAAAAAACTGTCTCATGAATTACCATATGAAGCATGTGTAAAGCCTGAAAAATTATTTAAAGTTGGAAATGAAATTCTCCATGAGGTAGGAAACAGATCTATAAAGTCCCAGTAGTGCCTCTGGGTATAGACAGAAGGCAGGCTGCTCCTTCAAAGGTGCCTCTGGATAACTTTAAAAGATAACATCAAGTACTGAAAAGAGCAGTGAAGATTCCTGCAGAGGAAGATGTAACAGTGATGGTTGTGACAACCATTGGCTCTGACTGGGCCCCAGAAGCCTGGGAGGTCTCTCTGGGAAGGGGATGCTGTAGGCTCTGACAGCTAGGAGAAGAGCCAGAAGTTTGAGCTTTCCAGGCAATAAGTCATCAGCTGAGGACAAGGGAGAACTCAGGTCCTAGGAGCAGAGAGCAGCAAGGAGAGAGACAAGGGATGACTGTGGGAGACGGGAAGACCAAATCAGACCACGCCTGCCAGTCTGGGTTCCATTCTAAGGAACATCAGAAGTTGCCTGCAGAGTTTTAAGCGAGGGTAAGACTTGTCCAATTTGAATTTTAAAAAGATCACTCTGTTTAAAAAGACACAACAATTACAATTCCTTGAAGTTGATATGACAAGCAAACAGATATGAGGTTGTTGGGAGGGAGGGGTAAGAGGCAAGAGAAAAGGATGATGGGCCACAATAATCAACCACATTGTATATTGACAAAATAAAATAAAATTTTTAAAAAATAATAAAAAATAAAAAGATCACTCTGGTTGTTTCGTATTTTATTTGTCCCTCAAAATAGACCTATGATGTAGCTAGCTATTTTACCTAATACATGTAATATCAAATATAAATACAAGGATTTCATATTTGATCACTATTTCAAAATGTAACACCAACCTTAATAAAATTGGAGCTAACTGATTAGGAAAGAGCCTTAACAGAAGAAGATTGAAACTCCTGAGGGTCAAATGTAAAAGTTCTGCATTGTACTCCACAATAAACACATTGGTACAATAGTTTTCAATGGAGGGGCACTTAATTAATTTAAAATAAATTTCCCCATGCAAGCAGAAGGCTTTTCCACCCTTCCTTTAAAAATCAACACAATCACAAATGACATGATTGTCTATGTAGAAAACATGAAAGAATTGACCAAAAATCTCCTGTGACTAATAGCAATTATAGCAAGGTTGCAGGATACAAGGTTAACATACAAAAGTCAGTCACTTTCTTATATACTAGCAATAAACAAGTGGAATTTGAAATTAAAAACAATAGCATTTACATTAGCACCTGCAAAAAAATGAAATACTTAAGTGTAAGTGTAACAAAATATGTATAAGATCTAGATGAGAAAAATGACAAAACCTTGGTGAAAGAAATCAAAGATCTCAGTAAGTAGATATTCCATGTCCATGGATGGGAAGACTTACAATTGTCAAGATGTCATTTCTTTCCAACATGGTCTAAAGATACAATGCAATCCCAATGAAAATCCCAGCAAGTTATTCTGTGGATATTGACAAACTGATTTTAAAGTTCATATGGAAAATAAAAGACCTGGAATATCCAACAATATACTGAAGAAGAAAAAAGCCAGAGGACTGACACTAAATGACTTTAAAACTCACTATAAAGATACAGTAATCAAGACAGTGTGGTATTGGCAAAATAAGAGACAAATAGATCAATGGAACAGAATAAAGAGCTCAGAATAGATTCACACAAACATACTCAACTGATATTTGACAAAGGAGCAAAGGCAACACATGGAGAAAAGTTAGTCTTTTCAACAAATGGCACTGAAATGATTGGACAATCACATGCAAAAAAAATGAATCTAGACCTTACATGCTTCACAAAAATTAACTCAAAATGGATCAGAGACCTAAATGTAGAATGTAAAACTATCAAGCCTCCAGGAGATAACATAAGAGAAAACCTACATAAGTTGGGGTTTGGCAATAACTTTTTAGATAGAACATCAAAAGCAAATTGGTGAAAGAAATAATTGATAAACTGGATTTCACTAAAATTAAAAACTTCTGCTATATGAAAGACACTGTCAAGAGAATGAAAAGACAAGCCACAGATCAAGAGAAAATATTTGCAAAAGACTCTTTTTTTCTTTTTCCTTGCTAGATCTATGATCCTGGCTTTTTTTTTTTTCTTAAGTTTTTATTGAAACATATTGATTACACATATTCATAGGGTACTGTTCTATTTCAACACATGTTGTATTAGTCAGTTTTTGTATTGCTATAACAGAATACCTCAGTCTGGGTAATTTATAAAGAAAAGAGGTTTATTTAGCTCACAGTTCTGGGACAGCTGCATCTGATGCAGGCATCAGGCTACTTCTACTCATTGCTGAAAGCAACAGCAGCCAGCAGGAGCAAGAGCACACAGCAAGAAGAAGCAAAAGCAAGAGAGAGGGGAGGTGCCAGGGCCCTTTAAACAACCAGCTCTCACGAAACCTAACAGAGGGAGAACTCACTCACTCACTCCTCCCCAGGGCGTTAATCTATTCATGAAAGATTTCCCTGTCAAGACCCAAACAGCTCCCAACATTGCCACATTGGGGATTGGATTTCAACATGAGCTTTGGGGGGCACAACTTAGTCAAATTTCATCACATGTATACAATGTATGATGATCTATTCAAGGTAATTAGCATATTCATCACTACAAAACTTTACTTTGTGATGTGCACATTTGATCTCTTTTCAAGTCGTTTGATAACATACAGTAAGTCACTGTTAATCATAGATTTCTGAGTTGACTGTACACCACTAGGACTGCTAAAAGGAGAGAGAAGAACTGTTGTTCCCAGAGATGGGAAAGGGGAGAGGAGAAATGGACACAAAATTATAGCTACATAGGAAAAATAAGTCCTACTGGTATGCAAAAGACATTCTGATAAAGGATGGTTATCCAAAGTATGCAAAGAACAATTAAAACTCAACAATAAGAAAACAAAAAGTGGGCAAAAACCTGAAGATATTTCACCAAAGAAGACATACAGATGCAAATAAACATATGAAAAGATGCTCAATATTATATGTCATTAAGGAATTGCAAATTAAAACAATGAGACACCACCACCTACCTATTAGAATGGCCAAAATCCAAAACACTGACAACACCAAATGCTGGCATGGACACTGAGCAACAGGAACTCTTATTTATTGCTGGTGGGATTGGAAAGTGGTAGAGACACTTTGGAAGACAGTTTGGCAGTTTCTTACAGCGCTAACCATACTCCCCACGTAATCCAGCAATTGTGCACCCTGGTATCTACCCAGAGGAGTTGAAAACTTCTGTACGTACAGAAATCTGCATACAGATGTTTATAGAAGATTCATAACTGTCAAAACTCAGAAGCAATCAAGATGTCCTTCAGCAGGTGAATGGAGACACTGTGGTACATCCAGACAATGGAATATTAAAACAGAAATGAACTATCAAGCCATGAAAAGACATGGAGGAAATTTAAGTGCACATTATTAAGTGAAAGAAGCCAGTCTGAAAAAGCTACATACTGTATGATTCCTACTAGATGCCATTACAGAAAAGGCAAAACTATGGCAATAGTAAAAAGATCAGTGCTTGCCAGGAGTTAGGCGGAAGGGAGGGAGGAACAGGTGAAACACAGAAGATTTGTAGGGCAGTAAAACTATTCTGTATGATACTATAATGGTGAACACATGCCATTATACATTGGTCAAAACCCACAGAACGTACAACACCAAAAGCGAACCCTAATGTAAACTACGGACTTTGGATGATAATAATGTGTCAATGTAGATTCATCAGTTACAACAAATGTACCACCCCAGTGGGGGATGTTCACATGGGGAGAGATTGGGGGCACTAGGGACTCTACGGGCACTCTCTGTACTTCCCATTCAATTTTGCTATGAACCTAAAACTTCTCTAAATTATAAAGTCTATTTAAAAAGCAACATAATCAAATAATCTTTCCTGAATTTTATGTTTCTTTCCTTCATTACACACTCCAGATTTCAAAATCAATTTTTAATTATAGCACATTCTGTGAATAAATTATTACTTTATTTTTATAATCTTAGTTTCATCAAACCGTAGTTCTTATTTTGGAGTGATGGGGTGGGCAGGGAATCCCTCAGTAGTCCATGAACAGTTTACCAAATTGTCTACTATGCACCATTGATGTGTCTATATGCTGTGGATACAAAGATGATTAAGAAAAAATCCTGTGTCCTTAAGGGCTAACCATCTAAGGGAAGAAGACAGAAGAAAAAACAATCATAATGAACATTTACATATAAATAAATACTGACATGGGATCCCGTGTGCTTCAACAATCCATTTTTCTACATTCACTACAAACCCCCAGAGGCCTTGAGGCTATTTTTCGAACAGTTTGTTTCTAAGAGAGTCTAAGTTCCATTCATCTGTTTTCTCCTGGGAACAGTGCGCATCACACAGTGGGGCTCAGTAATCATCTGTGGCATGAGCAAGAGTTCCAGGAACCATCATTTTAGAATTAAATCTGAGAATAAATCTAAGGCTGAGAGAAAAGGGAAAATCCTGCAGTAGCCTTCCTTGGGATTGTAAAACATCTCCACTAGCATTCTGAAGAATACAAATATGTAACATTTTTTTCCTCTCCCTTCCCTCCTTTCCATGGCAAAAGAGCCCTACAGAGCAGTTTTAGACTATGGCTCCCCCAATTCATGCCCAAGGGGCTGACTCAGAATTACAGAAAAGACATTGTTGGGGGGGAGGGAGGAAAGGGAGGAGAGTGGGAGGTTTTGGTAAGGGGCAAGAATAATCAACCACAACATATATCAACAAAATAAAATTTAAAAAAAAAAAAAAAGTACCTGGGATATGCAGGTATATATAAAAAAAAAAAAAAGACCTTGTTAAAATGTGACTCAAGTGTGCTCAGTTGGGTAGAGTTGTTTTTGGAAAATCATAACAAAGTAAAAGATTTGCACACCCTGTGTTTACCAAAAATAGAAGTCAAGTTTATTGGTGACTCATTCTTAGAAAAAGAGGAAACATGAACAAGGAAGAAACACAGCAGGGTGGAGTACCAAATAAAGGAAAAACCAAACGAAGGGATATAGGAAGATTTGCTCAGCTGACGGTGAATTTTAAGTAACATACCTGAAAAAGATTATTTCCTTTTATGTTAATGAACATTTTGAATACCTATTTTATGGTTAACACCAAACATCCTTAACTAAAAGTGTATCTTCCCAGCTGAGGAATGATGTTCTCGCCATGTCAGCAAAGGGCAATTAATTCCCGTCATTACGTGAACTTCCACTATTATTACATTACAGAGCTTTAAAAGATCAACAGGATAGCATCTTTCTAAGTTTTTCATTTTGAGAATTATTCTAGGACTTAAAGCTCCAAGATTTTTTATTTTTAAAAAAGAGTTTTTTAGGGAAGAGCAGAGATAAACAAACAAACAATGAGTTCAGACTTACTAGTTTTTTAATCATTTGCTAAGAATAAGAATTGAAGAAAACTAAAGTAAAAATAGAAGACGTATCTGAAAGTACTCTGTTATCCCAATACCCTAAATTCCTTTTGGTGGCCTAGATAAATTAGTCCATTTAAGTTCCACTTGTCCTTGCAAAAGGATAGAAATACTCTGGTTATGACAGTCAGGGCCTGTAAGGGGGGTGCTGAGTAATCTCTAACCCTTGAGGAATTTACAACTCATCAACATCAACACAATATTTGTGTGAGAACCTTAACATCTTAATATGAGAGAGATAAAAGACATAGATGATAAAAATAGACATTTTGATTAGCAGTTTCAAAGAAGTATCCCTCTAAATACGAGGCAAAAATACCAGACAAAACCATCTGGTGTTTTCTAGGTTGACACTTAATAAATCAAGCAGAGACATTACTTTCTACTCTGCTCTTTAAAACCTCCAAGGAAAATTAAAAGACAGTGTTAAGTCAAGCATGCAGTTGCTGAGACTCATAATTATATTACTTGGAAAAATTAGAACTACAGAAATCTGAGAGTATGAAAGGTGAATACTCCTGAAAGTCTCATGTTCAAAGCACTAAATTAAAATAAACATAATGAGGGCAGATGATTGGGGAGATGTTAATCAAAGGTACAAAATTTCATTTAGACAGAAGGAATAAATTCAAGAGATATATTGTACAATGTGGTGACTATAGTTAACAACAATGTATTGCATTCTTGAAAATTGCTAAGAGAATAGATTCTGTGTTCTTACAACAACAAAAAAAAGTATGTGAGGTGATGCATGTGTTAATTAGCTTGATTTACGCATTCCACAATTAGTACATATATTGAAACATGTCGTACACCATAAATATATATTATTTTTATTCTTCAATTTAAAAAATACATTCAAATAAAAAACAAAATAATCATAATCAGCTTGATGGCCTAAAAAGAGATAAAGGTTGTATAACTATTTCTGGACAGGTTTGGGGAGGTCACCCCAGAAAATGTTATCTTTCTCCCGACATGCCTGTCAGCAAAACCTAAACCTAATAAACTCCCAGGTTGAATTGTCAGTGATGTTTTTAATAAATGCTTGTATTTTTAAGATAGCTATAATTTTTAACTAAGTTAGACATTTAGAAGATAACACAGTTGGAATTTTTTTCTGTAATTTTACATCTAAATTTTACACCTAAAGAGGAGTTAAATATTTATTATTTGCAAGAAATAGTTCAGAGAAGAGCAATATACTTGCATAACATGAAATATAGCACTATATACATATTTGCATAGCACTGAATATAGCCCTGTACACATTTGTATAGCATTGAATATGCACTATGCCAGATGATGTTTTTCATAGCCCTTTGAGGTACATAAGGGCAGTTGTAAAGAACAAATGCTAAGATCACTATTTCCTATTATTCTGTTAAACAAATATTCATTGCTTAAATCTTAATTGCAATTAAAACTTTTAAAAGCAAGAAAGCCTTAAACAACATCAACAAAAAAAAATAATCAAAGTAAACAATTCAAAATCTTTTAAGTGTTAACATATAAATTTTTTAAATTCCCAGACATTTATAATGCATAAAAGGAATTTCTTTATCTATAAGAGAATTGCTCTTTAGAAACAAAAAACATTCTTAAAAAGTAATTGGCACATAATACAGCAGTTTCAAAGTGATTTTTTAAGTGTACTCTCTGGATTGCTCTTTCAGGGTTGGCTCCTCTGTGCCGTTGTTTCTCCATCAGCCTCCAGTCCTGACCTCCAGCCAAGGTTCTACTTTGATATTTCCAACTGCCTAGAAGACACCTTCATTTCTGCAACCAAAGCCATTGTCTCCTTTCCACACTCCCCTCATTTAAAAATGGCAAATAAGAACTAAACTCGCCCTTTTTCTAATAATGGAAGCACTATGTGCCTCTACTCTGGACACTTAACGGTGGTTGCAGCTATAACAGTGATATCTGATCTCACTCCATTTTTTTCTGTTCTTTTGCGATTTCACATGTGACAAACACATGCGCCCAAAAAGTCTCACTGCATAAGACTGTGACTTTCATGTGGGCAACGACCAAGGCAATCTTGTTCAATCCCATGGGCCCATCATTGAAGTACAGTCTTGATATCCAGCAGGCGATAACGAGCATTTCTTCAATGATGAAGTAAAGAGCAAACTGCTTGAGGCCCAGCCAGTGCTGAGTGCGCCTCTTTCTCCTTCTCACCCTGTGGAAGAGCGTCCCCCTCCAACCAGGCAGGAGGACCCCGTGGTCTGTGACTGCTCCTCTCACCTGAGAACCTCTGAGATGTTCCCGTGCCTCCTCCTCCAGGTCGCGCTGGCATTGCCTGAAGGAGGTTCACACGGCCCAGTCACCTTTCTACAGAGGACACGCTGTCACACCCTCACACCCTCCTGTCCCCCACCTCCTATCACTGCACCCATTAATCCTCATGGCTCCTGTGAGAATGCTTTCTAGAGCTTTCTAGATATAGATGGGATCATGACCCACACTCACCTAAAAACTAAAACAGGTCCTCCTATAACATATGTCTATAACTCCTTAAAATTTGTATTTCAGGAACTTAGCAAAATTGGAACCATATATATTGTGGTTTTGTGGTTAAAGTCTTCTGCCTGGAACAGAAATTGTCTTGATCACTACTGCATGTGAAGCATTCAGCACTGTGCCAGCCACCAGCAGGAATGCTACAAACAACTTTACACACATAAACCTGACAATATAAAAGGAACAGAAGACTTGCTCAAAAATCACAAACTATCAAAACTCAGTTGAGATGAAACTGACAAATTGAATAGTCCTATAACCATTAAATAAATTGAGTTTGTAATTTAGAAGTTCCCAGAAAAGAAACATCCAGGCTCAGATGGTTTCACTGGAGAATTCTAACAATATCTTAAAAAGAATTAACACTAACATTTCATAATCTCTTCTAAGAAATAGAAGACTACAGAGCACATCCCAAATAATTCTATGAGGCCAGTATTATTCTGATAACAAAACCAAAAAAATTTTTAAAAACTTATAAAAACTACAGACCAATATTTCGTAGGAACTTAGACTTAGAAATTCTTGGCAAAAATTAGCAAATCAAATCCAGCAAATTATGAAAGGTATTATATACAATGATCAGTGGAGATTTATTTCAAGTTTATAGGGCTGGTTCAACATTAGAAAAGCAATCATTATAACAAATCACGTCAACACACTAAAAGAAAAAAGCTACATAATCATATCATTTGACTCAGAAAAAGCACTTGACAAAATCCACCATCTATTCATGATAAAAAAAAAACTCTTAGCAAACTACAAACAGAGGGGAACTCAACTGATAAAGAGCATCTACAAAAGTCCTGCAGTTAACACCATGGTTAATAATAAAAGATGGAATGACTTCTCCTGAAGATCGAGAACGAGGAAATGATTTCTTTCGGATTGGGATCAAGAGTGTCACCAGTCTTATTCCACACAGTAGCAGAATTCTAGTTAGTGAAATAAGGCCAGAAGGAGAAACAAAAGGCATACGGATTGAAAAGAAAAAATTAAACTGTCACTTTTGTAAATGACGTGATTATTTACATAGAAAATCCCAGGAAACCTAAAAACAAAAACCAAAAAACCTCCTAGAAGTTATACGTGATTTCAGTGAGATTGCAGGATATAAGATAAACACACAAAAATTAAATGCATTCCTATATGCTAACAATGAACTTGTAGAAACCAAAATTAAAAACACAACATTATTTAAAAATACTCTAAAGAGAATGAAATATTACGTATAAATCTAACAAAATGTGTACAGGATCTGTATCCTGAAAATTACAGAATGCTGATTAAAGAAATCAGTGAATTTCTAAATAAATGGAAAGACATACAATATGTGTGGATTGGTTGACATAACATGATAAAGACATCACTTCTCCCCAAAATTGATCTAGTGGTTTAATGCAATCCCTATCAAAATTCAACAAGTTTCTTTTTGTAGACATGGACAAGTTTGTTCTAAATTTCACATGGAAAACCACAGGACCTAAATAGCCAAAAAGACAGAACAAAAAATTTTGAAAAAGAAGAATAAAGTGGGAAGAAGCAGTCTAGGAAATGTTAAGGATTACTGTTTAACTACAGTATTGAGACAGTGGGATATGGGAGGAGGGATAGATATTTAGGTCAATGAGACAGAATAGAGAGCCTGAAATAAACCCACACATGTATATCCAAATCAGCTTTGATATCAGAATAATTAAAATAAAAAATTGTAATAAGACCAAATGTTGGTGAAGATGTGGGTGAACTGTTGGGAAGTTAAAATGTTACAATTCTGGAAATGAGTGCAGCATTTTCTCACAAAACTAAACATTTACTTACTATTGAGCCAGCAGTTGCTCTATTTGGGATTTATGCTAGAAAAATTAAAACATATATTACACAAAAATACCTTCACACAAATGTTCACAGCTGCTTTATTCATAATACCCCAAAATCGGAAACAGCCGAATGTGTTTCAGATGGTGGTGAGTGGTTAAACAAACCGTGGTCCACCCACACCATGGAGTGCTCCTCAGCAGGGAAAAGGAGCAAGTTGCCCATGCATGCCACAACCTGGCTGAACCTCAAGGGAATTATGCCCAGTGAAAAAGCCAATGTAAAAAATTACACACTGCATGATTCCATTTATTTGGCATTATTGAAATGACTTTATTAAAGAGATGAAGAACAGATTAAAGGTTGCCAGGAGTTGGGAAGAAGGAGGAACGGTGGCTGTGCTATGAAAGGGAGTGTAACAAATTCTTGGGATGGCACTGTTCTATATCTTGATGGTTACACTGATCACATGAGTCTACTGACATAATAAAATTGAGTAGAACTAGATACAGAAAGAGAATTGTGTGCATGCAGAACTGGTAAAATCTGAATAACATTCACAGACTGTGTCAATGCCAATTTCCTCATTGTAATATTGCACTACAGTTTTGTAAGATGTTACCATTAGGGGATATTGGGTGATTGACATACAAGATCTCTTATAACTTTATGTGAATCCATAATGATCTCAAAATAGACAATTTTAAAATTTAGAAAAAATGGGGGACAAAACATCAAGATATTAAGGAAATGTGAAAATAAATTTGTGGCAGAGAACGAGATGGCAGAAGAAAAATCAGATAGATAAGCTGTTATAAGTTTCATGGCCCGTGACTGTTTTGTTTGCCAAAGTGGGCAGTTGATAATTGACACATAAAAATGGAAAGAGAATGTTTCTTGACAGAAAGAAATTTGGGCACAAGCTGAAGCACTTTCCAGATACAGAAAATCAAATGTTGCTTGCTGAAAGAGCCCTGGTTATGGAACCAAAGGAGTTCATTGTGGATAATTTAGTCAAGTATTTCCTGAAATTTAACAGATCCTGAAATATAAATGGAACAATACGTAGTCATTCAGTTCCAGGAAGGTATCTGTGTAACATTATCAACTTGCAAAAGGGCAAAGGAGACACACAAAATGCTCCTTCCACTTCATTTAAAATTAGGGGGTTTGGCATGGAAATTTAAAGCAGGTTCTTGGTGCACAGCACCAATTAGTTATATATGGAGATGGTAGTTTTTTGTTTTTGTTTCTGTTTGTTCATTTTGGGATTTTTTCTTGGTCAGTAGGGAATATCTGGAATAAAAGTTGGGGTCTTTATTTTTCCAATGTGTTGTGAAGTAAAGAAAGCAGAAAACTGTTTAAATTCTCAATGGAAATGACATTTGCTGATCTGGTATTACTAGTTAATTTTCAGATTTTAAATTTTAAACGGTTAACTTTTTATCAACATACCAAATTGTCGGTAAGCCCACTTATTTACTTGGTGTTCTACTGCATACTTAGAGAAAATACCAAACGTCTGTAGAATAACTTTAATACAAAAATGGCACTAGACAATTGCTGTGTAATCTTAGAGGAACTTCCATCAGTAATTCAGTGATATGTTAAGATTAAGTTTCTAGCTTTCAGAAAACCTGAAACACTATTCGAATCAAAATAGCACAAAACAAAACAACCAAATAGAAGAAAGTCAATCCAACAAACAGAAAAACAAAGAAAACCCTGATTATGTTGGGCCAGCCCCTCCACCTTGATTCCCTTTAAAATCCTATCTACAAAGCTTTAAAATAAGAAATTATTTTCAAACTTACATTTTTGTGAAAAAGCTAGATAATCAAAAGGACATATGAACTAAGGCAGCAGATTTACATGCCTCCAGACCACTAAATCTAAACCAGAAGGCAAATTTCCACCCTGTTCTTAGAGTAATAAATCAAAGCTCACCCTTCCTGACATGCGGTAATAACCCTGAGCAGAGAGCACAGACAAGGTGTCTGTGTTAGATACTATCTTCAAATAAAAATGGTCTAAGCAATCACTCACAAAAGCAAACATCCTTGCATCCTACACCCACCTTAAATATTCATATGAGACAAATCCATAGCACACTAGTTCAGATTCTGAATATTCAGTGATGTGATCTTTTGTTAGCAAAGAGAGGTCAAGCAGGAAAAATAAAATTGAGACTTTTTCTTTATCAATGCATATTGTCTCCATTAAGGCACCAGTGAAGGGCACAAACTTTATATAGCAATGGGAGAATGCGAGTCACAGCAGGGCATTTCAACACTCATGGGCATTCAGATTTTCAGGAGATCCGGTTAAAAATACACATTCTGAGTCAGTGGGTCAGGAGTAACCTCCCCGTTGGTAACAATGCTGCTGTGATTGACAAAGAATTAATGTATAGGAACATTTCTTCCATAACTAAATACTATGTTATAATAATTATTATTATCATTGTTATTTGCTGAATAAAGACCTCAAAATGTCCACATTATAATCCCTTAAATTTGTGAACATGTTACTTTATTGACAAAAAGGACTTTGCAGATGGGACTAAATTGAGATCTTGAGATGGGGAAAGTATTCTGGATTTTCCACGTGGACCCAGTGGAGTCATGAGGGTCTCTGTAAGAGGGAAGCAGGAAGTTAGAGAAAATGGAAGGACAAAGCAGAGTCCAGAGAGGAGAGAAGATAGTACCCTGCTCACTTTGAAGATGGAGGAAGGGGCCATGAGCCAAGCGATAGAGAGAGTCTCTAGAAGCTAGAAGAAACAAGGAAACAGATTCTCCCCTGGAACCCTCTAGAAAGAGCGAGCTCTGCTGACACCCTGACTTTAGCTCAGTGAAACTGATTTCAGACTTCTGGCCTCAAGAACTATAAGAGAATAATTTTGCTTTGTTTTAAGCCACTAACTGTAAACATACTGTAGTATGTTACAGTAGCAATGGGAAACAAATATAATTAATATTAATAACACAGCTAGCACTTATAGACAGCTTCCTATATGCCATGTATTGTCTTAGCTTCTTGCCATATATTTCATATATTAAATCCTCAGAACAACTCTATTGCTACAACATAGATAAACTCTGAAAACATCATGTCAACTGAAATAAGCCAGTTGCAAAAGGTCAAATACTGCATGATCCACTTCTGTGAGGTAACTAGAATAGCCAAATCCATAGAGACAGAAAGTAGAATGCTGATTACCAGGGACGGAGGCAGGTGCTGCGGGGATGCATGAGATATTGCTGTTTCATGGGTACAAAGTTTCAGTCTGGGAGGATGAAGAAGTTCTGGAGATGGATGGTAGTGATGGTTGCACAACAATGGAAACACACTTAAAAACAGTTAAAATGGGGCCTGGCCAGTTGGCTCAGCTGGTTAGAGTACAGCCTCATGACACCAAAGTCATAGGTTTGGATCCCCACATTGGCCAGCCACCAAAAAACCCCAAACCAAGCAAACAAACAAAGCCTGGATATCTATATGTAGTAGAATGAAACTAGACCTGTGCTTCTCACTATGTACCAAAATCAACTCAAAATGGAATAAAGACTTAAATATAAGACCAGAAACTATAAAACTCCTGAAAGAAAATATAGGGGAAATACTTCAGAAAGTACAACTTGGCAAAGACTTTATGAATATGACCCCAAAAACATGGGCAACAAAAGGAAAAACAATCAAATGATATTATATCAAACTACAAAGCTTCTGCACAGTGAAACAATTAACAGAGTGAAAAGACAACCTACACAGAGTGGGAGAAATATTTGCAAACTATGCATCCAACCAAGGATTAGTATCCATAATAAACAAGGAACTCAAACAACTTAAAAGCAAAAAAAACCAAATAGCCCAATTTAAAAATGGGTAAAGGAGCTGAATAGGCACTTCTCCAAGGAAGATATATGAATGACCAACAGACACATGAAAAAATGCTCAACATCACTCAGCCTGAGGGAAATGCAAATCAAAACCACATGAAGATATCATCAGAAAGACAGAGAATAAGAAATGCCAGTGAGGATGCAGAGAAAGCGGAACCCTCCTGCATGTTGGTGGGACTGTAAATTAGCACAGCCACTATGGAAAACAGTATGGAGGTTTCTCAAACAACTACAGATAGAACTGCCGAATGATCCAGCAATTCCACTACTGGGTATATACCCAAAGGAATGGAAATCATCATGGCAAAGGGATACCTGCTCTCTCATGTTTATCACAGCTGTATTTAAAATAGCCAGGCTATGGAACCAACATAAATGCCTATTGATGGATGACTGGATAAGGAAAATGTGGTATATATACACAATGGAATAATACTCAACCATGAAAAATAGAATGAAATTCTGCCATTCACAGGAACATGGATGAACCTGGAGAAAAATAATGTTAAGTGAAATAAGTCAGGCACAGAGAGAGAAATACCATGTTTTCACTCATGACTAGGAGCTAAAAAAAAAAAAAAAAAAGGTTAAAAGAACGCTAATAATAGAAGCTTGGTGATGATACAGAGGGGTCTATTATATTATTCTCTCATGTATATTTAAAATTTTTTCATAATAAAAGGTATTTTTAATAATAAAAAAATTACATTTCACCCATCTGTTGTTTAGAAGTTTTATTTTTAAAAAATAGTTAAAATGGTAAATTTTATGTTATGTATATTTTTCCACAACTTAAAAAAAACATATAATGATATATTTGGAAGATCTTGAAAACAAGACACTACAGTAGGAAGAACCCAGGTGTAAAGTGAGGAGACTGCACACACGTCCATCCAGACACTTATTGGTCACCCTTGTCCCTTAACACTTTGGGCTCCAGATTCTACACCTGGAAAATGAGAGGTCTGGGCTAGAGCTAATGATTTCCCAGATTTCCCACAATAAACACATTCATTCAGCTGTGAGCAAATGAATAAAAAAAGTCATTCATGGGATGGGAAAACAAATTTTTTAAAAAACATCATTTTGATTATTAATATTATTAATTATTAATTATTAATACATTATTAAGTATATGTCATTCCAAACAAAATAACCAAACCCAAAGAAATGCATGTCTCTTTCTAAATAAAAGATGGCATGTAATGGAAACAAAAATTCATCCCAATGGTATTTCCAGAAAGATTTCTTCCATGACCAAATTTTTTCAAAGCCTGTATTGGGAATTCTACATTTATAGTAATATTGTGGTATCATCATGTTTGTTTGAATGTAAATTTGTCTAGCATTATTTAAATAAGACTCCTCCCTCTACAACAGAGCCCAGGCTCACGAGCCAGCCTCTGAAGGTTTGACTCTTGGCTCTGCCTCTTACCATTGTGCTTTCTTGGGCAAATTACTCAGTTGTCTCATTTCTAAAATGGAGACAATAGTAGTTTTCTCATAAGCCTATTATGAGGATTAAATGAGTTAATACAAATAAGATACTTAGATTAGTGTCTAGCACATAATACACATTATACATTTTCAATCTTTTATTATTATAATTAAATCCAAACTAAACATAAAAACCTATTACCATGGCATCATTTAATGCAAATTAATGCTGTAACATGTTAGTTATTATTAATTAATATGTTAATTAATACTGCTCTCTCTGTTAAAAGATAAAGTGTAATTAGTTATAAAAAGATAAAACATAAATGTCTGTAAAATATGCAAAAATCTATTAACCCTAAATATAAAAAAAAGAAAACAACTATATACCTCATAGGAATGAACTTTCAGAATAACAGAATTCTAATATTCTGTTAAGTATAAATAAATGTTCTATTATATAGAGAAATATAAAAAAAAAAGGAGAAAAGAACATTTGAATAAATATTTGTGGATAAAACATTTTTATGATAAAAATAACAAAATTTAAAAGGTCTTACTTTTTTATTTAGGAATTCCATTTCTCTGAATTTATCCTAAGTAATTGGATGACTATGTAAAACTTTAATTACAAATATGTTTACTCCAGCACTGTTTATATTATAGATAATTTTGAAAAGATCCTAATATCCATCAAGAAAGAGTAGTTTTGGTATATCAATTCAATGGAATATCTTGAGGCAATTAAAAATTAAATCAATATATACTAACACAGAAATTTGCCTATGCAATATTGCTTAGTGCAAAACTCAAGCAACAGGAGCATGCCTGAGGTCCTAAGCAGGAGCCAAGGGCAGCCTCCTCTGCCCAGAAGCAGGCAAGAAACAGAGTATACCCAGGGTGCTAGGCAGGAGCTGAGGGCAGCATCCCCCACCTGGAAGCTGGCTAGGAACACACTGAAAACAGCACTTTTGCATGGGTGGCCTACCACAGCCACAGCTACTGCAAAAGCAGCTTGGCGCCACAGCCACCATGCAGGTGGCCCACCAGACACTTGACTGCATTGACACAAGGAGAGTCACCAGTAGAAGTGGGAAAAAATAATAAGACATCTCTCTCCTCAAAGCCCACTCCAAAGTAACATAAGAAGAAACTGTACTATCAGATGACCAGATGTGAATGTAGAGATATTAGAAATATGAAAACCCAAGAAAACATGACACCACCAAAATAATACAGTAATTCTCAAATACCAGACCCTATAGAAAAGGAAACCCCTGAAACAAAAAGGAATTCCAAGCAACAATAATAAAGAAACTTACTGAGAAATGAGAAGATTCAATTTGACAACATAATGAAATGAGAAGAAAAAAAATCCAGGGGCCGAGCCCATGGTGCACTCCGGAGAGTGTGGTGCTGGGAGCGTGGCGACGCTCCCGCCGTGGGTTCGGATCCTTTATGGGAATGGCCGGTGCACTCACTGGCTGGGTGCTGGTCACGAAAAAGACAAAAAAAAAAAAAATCCAGGATGCGAAGGAGAAAATTTACAAAGAGATTAATACCTTAAAAAAAGAATGTAGCAGAACTCATGGAACTGAAAGATTCACTCAATGAAATAAAAAACACAACCAATAGCTTAAGCAACAGGCTAGAATAAGCAGAAGGAAGAATTTCAGATCTTGAAGATAGTCTTTTCAAAATAACCCAGGTGGGCCAAAAAAAGAAAAAAAGAATTTTAAAAGAATGAAGAAAATCTAAGAGAGCTAGCAGACAACCTTAAGTACACTAACATTCCAGGCAGGGTGTTCCAGAAGAAGAGGAGAAAGGAAAAGGCATGAAAAACCTATTCAGTGAAATAATAACAGAAAACTTCCCAGGTATAGGGAGAGACATTAACCTTCAGATCCAGGAGTCTCAAAGACCCCAAACAGATTCAACCCTGAAGGATCCTCTCCAAGACACATTATATATAATCAAACTAGCAAAGCTCAAAGACAATGAGAGAATTGTAAAAGAAGCAAACAAAAGCATCAAGTCACCTGTAAAGGAGCCCCTATCAGACTAACAGCAGACTTCTCAACAGAAACTCTACAGGCCAGAAGAAAATAGGGTGATATATTCGAAGTGCTAAAAGAAAAAAACTGCCAGCCAAGTATACTATACCCAGAAAGGCTAGCCTTCAGCAGTGAAGGAAAAATAGTGTATTTTCCAGACAAAGAAAAACTGCCGGAGTTCACCACCACACGACCAGCCGTACAAGAAATCCTCTAGAAGTCCTGCATCTGGAATCCAAAAAACAATAATCACTACCACGAACACACAAGAAAGAGCAAAACCCACTGGTAGAACAAAAATGCAAATGAGAAAGGAAAGAAACTAAATCTTACCACCACAAAAAAATCATAATGACAATGTAATAATGCCCCTGCTTTATTTCTGATTTTAGTAATTTCAGTCTTCTCTCTTTTTTTCTTGGTCAATCTAGATAAAAGTTTGCAAATTTTGTTGATCTTTTTAAAGAATCAACTTTTGGTTTTGTCAATTTTCTCTATTGTTTTTTCATTCTCTATTTCATATATTTCTGTTGTAATCTTTGTTATTTCCTACTTACGTTTGCTTTTAGTTTAGCTTGCTCTACTTTTTCTATTTTCTTAAGGTAGAAGTTTACATTACTGGTTTGAGATTTTTCTTATTTAATATTGGTGTTTACAAGTATAAATTTTCTCTAAGCACTGCAAAAAAGTAAAAATAAATAAAAAATAAAACTCAAGCTACAAAAGAGGCTGACCTATTTATATATAGCATGTGTGAAATTTGAGGTATCTCAGTTTCTTAGAGTAGGAATAACTTAGGTTCCCCAACCCCCAACCCTCCCCAACTGCTATTTCCAACTGTCCTCTTGACTGTTCAATTCCCCTAACATTTTGGTCAGAATCCCTAACTTTCAGATCATTTCTGATTATTAAAACTGAGTTCGCTTTAGTTTTAAACATCATTTGTATATCCCACTCAAAACTCTGCCCCTTCTTCATCACACTCCAGACTCTTCCTAAGTGGAGGGGTGTGAGAGCAAGGTCTGGCTTTAGGTATCTCCTCCCCTTTTCTTTCTAAGCCTAGTTCTCCTGGTAATGGGAACACAGAGACCTTCAATGACTGGCCATCCTGTGGAAGCAAGGAGCACGCTTCGGCTGCCAGTGGCTTCTGCGTGTTAGCAAGTCTCCACATAGGCGAAGGTGGCTTTCCTGGCACCATGTCTCCTTTCAGACCCTGACACTGGAGCATCACCAACCTCCTGTCCTGTCCTCCAACCTTCCCACTCCTTCAGATGTGGAAGCATGTGTACTAGTGAGGTCAACTTCCATGCTCCTCCAAGAGTTATGGCAACATGGGCTGAATTCACCACCACCATTATTTTCTTAGACGCACAATTGCACAGTCCTTTTTTCTTAGAAAGACTCCCATCTCTAGAAACCTCCAGAAAAGCAGGCATCATCTCTATATGCAGTAAAACCCCTCCCCTCTGAGAATTGTCTCTCTAAGGACAGTACCAGAATGTGCCTGCAATCAAAGAAGCTTCCAATCAAGGATGCTTCTTGCAGGCCCCTCGATCTCTCCAAGTCTTTGCCCTAGAGCAGCCCCACTCCTGCTAGAACAGGAAGTGACCACCAACCACAGAACTTCCCACAGGACCACGGGCGCTATAACAGTCAATTTCCTCCCCATCCTCTCTTCACCTGAAACATGAAGAGGATGTCAGCATAGTGGATGACTGCAGAAGGGCCTTGTCTGTTTCCATTAAGAGACCTGAGGAGTACTTCAATGGCTTGAGGTGGCTTTCTTTACAATGAAGGGAAATTTAGAGTCCATCGTTTACATTGGTGGGTCCTGGTCACCATTTCTGGAGCAACAGACATGTCCCCCTCAAAAGCTTGTTATATCTGTAGTGTTTATCTCAGGGCTGTGGTATTATTGAGGTGAAGAGGAGAACACTTATTATCTACTTTATAAACTCCTATAATGTCTGTTTGTTGCTTGTTGTGGTTGAAGGATGTGTCAACAAAACGATGTGTCAAATTTGACAGTCAACAAAATTATCAAAAAAATGTAAAGAAAAACAAAAAGTTACAGACTAATGTGGAAAATATTTGTTATAAGCAAAAATCCCCACAAAACATGATGAATCTTCATTTGTCTACGGTGTGAAATCCCAGCTCCTCCACATGAGACTCAGAGACCCTGGCCCAGCTTTGCTTCCCGATTTCCCACCACTCTCCACTGGACACCCCATGCTGCAGATGCATGATGCACTGCTGCAGAAAAACATGGTGCACCTTCACTTTTCCTTTTTATTGTCAATGCTATTTCATTTTCCCACATTGCCGTTTACCACCTTACCCATCAGACCTCAACTGCTCTTCACAACCCAATTCAAGTGAAAGAACCCAATTCTTACACTTCCCTGTCAATCCCAGGGAAAATTCATTTCTCCTTACTCCATGCTTGTATACCACATTACACACACCACACTTAGTTTCTGTCTACCTTGTGTTGCAGTTCATTTATAATTCTCTGCTACGAATAAATCTTCCTATACTTCCCCACACTACTAAATTTTGAGTTCACTTAGGATATAGAAACTGTGTTTCAAACAACTTTGAATTCCCAGCATCTACATATAGAACAAAAACATTGAACTTTCTTCCTCAGAAGTTCCTAAACTAGTCGAGATGGCAAAGCACCTAAAAGAAATTGTGCTGTTCATGAAACAACATGAAATAATGATTTATAGTATTAAACTTAAAAATATAAGTGTGAAATGTTTATCTCAGACATCTTTTGCTTGATGTTAGCATGGGCAAACAGTAATGGGTTAAAAGATCTAAGATAAAATAATAATATAAAAATACAAAAATGAGAAAAAACATGTTTCTCTAACTCAGAAAAATCATCTCAGCAGTAGCACACATATATCTAGCTTATGTGAGTCAAGTTTGAAAACTAAAGCTTTGCTTTATTTCAATTTGATCAAAAATTGTTAACTCTAAATATGAGCAAAGCAGAAAAAGTATAATAATCTTCAGTCGTTGATACCAAATGTTAATAAAAATTAAGGACCACCAATTACTAATCAGTTCACTTTTAACTTACTATTTTCTCTAGCAATGCTCACAGATAGATCTTCTTTTCACTTTAGGATGTTGCTGTGGTCTGACTGTTTGCCCCCTCCAAAGCTCATGTGGAAGCTTGATCCCCAAAGCGGCACTGTTGAAAGGTGGGGACTTTGGGAAGTGATAGGGTCATGACAGCTATGCCCTCATGAAAAGATTAATCCATTCATGGATTAATGGATTAATAGGTTAGTGGGTTATCACAGGAGTGGCACTGTTAGCTTTATATGGAGAGCAAGGGAGCATGTTAATGCGCTCTTGATCTGTGACCATGTGATACCCTTCACCCCCTTGAAACTCTGCAGAGAGTCCCCACCAAGAAGAAGGCTCTCACCAGATGTACTCCCTCAGCCTTGGACTTCCCAGCTTCCAAGACTATAAGAAATAAACTTCATTCTTTTATAAATTGTCAAATAAATAAATAAATAAATAATCCAGTTTCAGCTCTTCTGTTATAAGCAACAGAAAATGGACTAATACAGAAAACCTAATTAAATAAGGGTTAAACCAAAATCAAAATAAGGATAATCTCTCAATGAGAGTATTGAGAAGTTTCTTCTTTGTTTACTAGAACTTATCAGAATTTAGTGCTATCCAGGACTGACGCGCACTACAGTACCCAGACACTGGATATTTACGTCACCCCTGCCACACACAGGAAGGCAAAGAAAGAGCGCACTCCGCCCACAAGCTTCCCAGGTGGGAGGCAGCAGAGCTGAGGCGGTTCTCCAGCCATCCAGAAACACTTGCAGGCTACTCTTTAACACGAGTTAAAGTACAATTAGCTGGTGTCACACTAGCTTTGTCTTATAGTGAAACAGAACGAAACTTGGGTCAGTTCCCAGGCCACAGTTTTAATGAATTCAACCTGATCTTTCAAATAACAAAAAATTAGGTGTGTTGAGACGTCACCCTATTCCAAATAGCAGGAGCAGGGATAAGAGCTTGATCTCTGAGGACACCTGCCTGTGGGTGTCATTTCAAACCTCCCCTCACAAGCTGGTTGAATGAAAAGAAGTTGTTTATCCTCCCTATGTCTCAGATTCTTCATCTAAAAATGGAAGCAATAATAGTACCTTTATAAGTCTCACTGTGAGTAGTAAATGAGCTAATATATTAAGAATGATTAGCAAGGTGATTGATCTACCCAAGCGCATATGGATAATTTGTTGACAGAGACAGAGGTCTCCTAATTCAAGTGCTCTTCAGTTATGTGACAGCTGCTACTAAACTAAGTGATAAGTAATAAGACATACCTGAGATTCACAAATACATGGTGCCAATTTGCAACAGTAATGGATTCTCTAAATATTAAATAATGTTTACCTACTCTTTGGAGACCACCTCCTAATTAATAGTGAAAAAGAAGGGATACTGAATAAGTGGCATTTCTTTCTTCTGGTCCATGTTTTGTAAGTGAAGAATCAAAAGGGGTTTGTCCTCAGTGGTCATCTTTCTGTTCACTGACGTGAGACCTGGTGGTGGAAGCTGTGATGGCCCCAGACTGACGAGCAGCTACACCGTGCATCACAGGCAGGCAGGCGGCAGGCTGGGGACGGGAGCACTGAGCGCCATTCCCGCAGGCTACCCAGTCTCGACTCAGCACAGCATCACTGCCTGGGCCGAGGTTCACTGTCCTAAAACAACAAGAAGAGCTGAAAAGTTTGTTCGGGGATAGGGGTGAAGCAGGAGTTATTAAAAATTATGGACAAGTAACCATAGAATTCACAAGAGATTGAGGATCTAGGCCAAAAATGATGTGAGGGCATGGGCCCATGAGCCCCACCAAGTTTCCTTCCTCAGTGGCCTCCTTCCACAGTCTGTCTTTGCATCCCATTCATGGGATGAAACACTCATCAGTCCAAAACAACCTGCCCAAAACCACCTGGGGAAGGGCAGTGCTTATTTTCATAACCCGGACACTGAAAATAAGCAGAATGTATTTTATTTAAGAACTTCTTTTGATTCTAAACTACCTATTGTGTCTTTCAAGTTCATTCAGATTTCATTGTAAGTTTGAACACACAATTTGTCTTTGTTAATAAATGAGCACTTTCGACAGAGACCCTCCCCAGCTGGGGCAGGGACCGCGACTGCCTGGGCAGTTCAACTTCCCGCTGTGGGGGGGCAATACAAAGTCTGTCCAGAGAAAATGCCAGAGTTAGCTTACAAAAAAAAAAAAAAATTAACTTGATAGAGAAAAAGTGCTTTCAGATGGTTGTAAAGATTTTTTAAAAGAGAAATATCATTGCTATTATTTTGCCAAGAAAAATTGAGAGGCCTCATCACAGGTCATGTAATCATGTTCTGCATAACAAAATGCCTCAGCCATACAAGGCTGGAGACATAAGCAGATCTATTCTAATCTTAATTACTCGAAAGCTTAAAATTATTAACAAAAGACAATTTACAATGACATGAGACACTGTAGACATACAACACCATCAAAGACCATGTTTTTAAAATCAAATACTATTAAATCTTAATTTTCTGAGTAATTTCTTTATACATTCTGTCCCTGTTGAAGTATTTTTTATTTTCTTTCTAAATTTTAACCACCATTTCCAATAGATCACTTCTCTCTGACATGCAAATAAATGAATTGGCATGTTTCTTTCACATTATGTAGAGGTTCATGTTTTCTCTGAGTTTCACTGCATATATTAGACGACCTTGTCTACCTCAAGTCACCATAGATTCTGAAGGTCTAATAAGAAAAATAGGAATTTGTATTCAGATATTTGGTTGGATCCAAAACCTAATCCTCCTATCATTCCTCCTGATCATGTTCAGATTCAACACAGGACAAACTATGAGAAAAAGAAGCAGGGCAGGTGATGGAAGAGGTTTGCTTTTTATGCTTTTTCTTTCTGACAACCTCATAATTCTACTCAGTCCTCAATAATCTCAAAAAGAAAGTAAAGGTTTAGAAGAGTAGATTCTTGTAGTTATGACTGTATTTTCTCTTCCGTTTCCCCTTTGTATCATCTAAGATACATACTTCTGGATTTCAATTCAGGCATAGAAGGGCTATTTTCATATGGATCAGGTATTCGAGCACAAACTGTATACTGCCGCCCACAACCTCCTGCCAGGTGGGCTCTGGGTGGATTTAGTTGTGCCCACACCTTTGCAGTGAGGTTTACTATCCTCATCGTTGTCATTTTCTCAACGTCCACATTATATAAAATTACTGTTTGTGCCTTCAGTGACACTTGCACTGTAATGAAGCACCCAGCTATGGTTGTCCCTGGGAATCCTTTTGGCAGTGAGGCAAAAATCTTGGCTTTGATTGCAGACGGAAGTTAGTTTGGTGGTCACATCTCAGCTCCCAAGGAGTACTTTCCAGATTGCAAAGGCCACTCACAAAGAATGAGCAAACAACGTGGGGCCTCCCCGAAGGTGTCTACAAACTGCATAGCTGAGGTGTCTCTGATCAAGATGGAGGTGTCTGTCAGAGCCCTGGGGACACTGCCTGCCAACACTGCCACCAGCCCTTCAGTCAGCAAGCATTTGACCATTTACAACTGAATAGTGAATTAGCACAATCATTACTCAGAGCACGGATATGTCCTACAAATAGATTTCTCTTGATCATGTAAAATCCAACAGAGTATAGTTTCTGGAGAAATCAAAATCCCTTTGCCATTGTCCATTTACTTTATCTTAAGCCATAAATTACTATCAGCTATTTTTTTTTTAAAAAAGGTATTTTTACATATTGATCACTCATTTTCCTCTTCAGCATCAAGTGATTTCCCAGGTGGGGGACAACAAACACCAAGCAGAGCACTTAACAAAGAACATCATTAGGAAAATGTAAAGACCCACGGAAATTGCAATAATCCCTCTATTTCTACCAAACAGTCGGGAAATGATGTATTTCAAATGCTTATAAACTGATGTGATTTTATTTGGAATTTCTTTTTAATTAAAAGAGAAGAGCATCTTTTATATGATTTTCTTCTGGTTCATAATATCACACAACCATCCTTAAAGAGGACCTCGATTAATTCCTCACACCTGTATATCTTACACTAAAAGGTTCACGGGTGATCTCGTTCAATTTTTGCCTAAAGCAAACAGACTAAAAAGCACAGAAATTCAGCTGAGATCAAGTTGGGAAGATTCCTTTACAAGGAAAGAGAAATGAGAAAGAAATAAAGTTCTTACAGGGGTATAAAGGTAGCTGAGAAGATTATAGCAGCTGAAAGCTTACCGTGTGTGGCTAGCAGGGTAACGTGGTTCCGAAAGCGGATCTACAATTAAACAAGCAAGGCCACAGACACCGATCCAAGGCCTGGCTGTACCACAGCCCAGCCCCACAGAACAGCAGCCTCGCACACCGCCCACCAGCACGCATCCATCAGTCTGACTTCATAAAAGTCACACTTACCCTCAACCAATTAATGCATCTTTGGCCTTGAAACAATGTTTTTCGATTATCAAGCCACCGAGAACCTGAGACTTACTTCTGTATTTTTCTATCAGTTATTTTGATAACAACCCACAACGATTTATACAGAAAGTCTTATAAAAACTATACACCAGTCTCAGAAAACGTAGTGTTCATTATGTGTGTATTTAATGCAAAGTTAACATTTTTTCAACAAAAAGATGAAAGGAGAACTACTTATTTCACATACGTAGAGGCGTACGGATTCTACTACGGGAATTTATTTATACCAATCTCTTAAAAAGTAGAGATTGTCAGTAAAAGAAAAAATACAATGAATACCCGGGTGCCATACCCTGCTGGAAGCTGCAGCGTGTGGGTGTGTTTGTCCTGGGGAGCTGTCGTGACAGCCCAGCCAGCGGGGCTGCGGGCGTGTCCTCTACAGACGACCCCTGCTGCGGGATGCAGCACAGACATGACGTCCGCCCAGGGGACAAGAGAAGCAGTGGCTTTGGGGTGGTGGGGAACCGCCCCCCCCCCAAAAAAGTCAGGTCGTTTCTGACAGTGGCTTTTGACTAGTATTGAGGGAAGTAGAAGCAGGCAATATTCACTCATTCAGCAAACATTTATTAAGCACTTACTCTGGAACGGAGCCAGCCCCACAGCCGCCCGGGGGCCTGAGACTAACCGGCCTCACCTCCGCCCCCGCCGCACATCCAGGCCTGCAAAAGAACCAGCGAGGCCCGATCCTGAGCGTGGACCGCGCAAGCCCCGCCCCTCGCGCAAGCCCCGCCCCTCGCGCAAGCCCCGCCCCACCTGCCACCAGATCCTAGAATGAATGTATTTCTCAACCACTGAGTGTGACGTATCTGCTCATGTCCTTCACCAAATTTCTACTTAGATTTTTCTAATACATTTTTCCGAGTTCTTTTTGCAATAAGGATGTTACTCTTTGCGTGTTTTAAAAAAAAATTACAGAGTAGAATAAGGGTTACCAGAGTCTGGATGGAAGGGATGGGGTGGGGCAATATAAGAGGTGAATTAATGGGGACAAAGCTATGCTATCTATCCTAAGTGAATCAATGTGCAGGATATGCATGTGTTGAAACATCACACAGTACCCCACGAAAATAAATATAAATAAAACTGAATTTTTTTAAAAAAGAAAGAAAACCACTCCTTGATCGCTGCTTTCCCTGTCAGAATTGTGTGCACTCTGTAACGTCTTTGGTCGTGATAGTCCAGTTTTCCTATTCGTTTTGTTAATGTGCTGTGAATGATTGAAAATTTGAGTACATAATATATATGATATTAAATGGTGAATTGGTGGGACTTATGTAACGGCTTATCAACATCTGAAGATACTGGTATTTGATATCCTCTTAAGGAAAATTTGCCTCCAAATTAGAAGCTGGAAAGTCACTGGAATAACAGTTTAAAAAAGAATCACCGTATGTGGCTTTTTAGAGTTTTGGTAGGTACGTTTAGAATTGCATACAAATTGAAATGTCGATGTACTGATCCTCCACACAACAAATAAAATCTCAATTATGAAAAACAGACAACAACAACAGAAATCACTTACTCTGCATAAGTTTCTGGAGAACACAAGAGCACACAACACTGAAGGAGGGAGGCTCCTGCACTCAAGCTGGCCTTGACTCTGCAGATCTGCACAAGAGGACAAACGGACCCCACACCCCATGCGTCTGGAGAGTAAAATGTTGTAAACCTAACTGCTAAATGAAACATGCTATCCTGCTATCTCCACAAGTGTACCTTCCTAATGATATGATGTGACAATGTTGGAGTCATGGTCAATGTCGAGATTTCTTGATGTCGTATCGGTGGTGGTGGAAGAGTAAGAAAATGAAGACAAGCGTAACTCATACATATTCATACGTTTATCCCATTAAATTTACGTTTTGCCTTCATGTCAACAAAATCACTAATGTGTTCCCAATAAAGATTTTCCACACAATCTCTTTCTATTGAGAGTAATGCTGAATTCGGTGATCTTTCTTAAGCCACTGTAGTTCTTAGAGTTTTTTTGTTTGGAGAAATTTCATTCTGCTAAGACAGCAGCAACTGTCAATAAAAGTCTTTATTTTTAGGTAATATTTAGACTCAGAAAAAAAACAATGGATTTTACAAGTAGAATTGTAAGGGCAGATTGCAAAGGAAAAATTATCATTATCCTAGAAAATACTACAAAATATTTTTAAATTCATTATATAAATTGGAATTACATATAGTATAAATCTCACCATCTCTTAAAGAGATATCTGGATCTATACAGTATTTCTTAACTTTTTCAAATTTTTCTTTGACAGTATATTTCATATGAAACTAAAAAGAACAATATGTTGCTGAGTTTTTTCAGTTCTGTCTATAATTAAGACATATCTCAATCTACAATGGTCAGAAAATAGTTTCTATAGAAATTAGTTTTGGAATTATTTATACATGGACCTTCATAGTTATGGAAATATTTCTGTTTCCTTTTTCTAATTTCCTGATATTTTAAAGGTATGTTAATTTAGATGCATCACATAAAATATCTTTCAATTTAGAAAAAGGTTCTCTTAAAATTATTTTATGTGCAATTTCTTTTCTCACTTCATTATGCATTAAAAGATAACTTCAATTTGATTTTCCCATTAGGTAGCTTTTATTTATTTTTTTAATCTGTCTTACATGTTCAGACATTCCAGCCTTAAATTCCAAAATCATTTCTTAGAAACTATTCATTGTTTTCCAGAAATATTGGACAACAAATGTTAAAATTTAAAAAAGCATCAAAATGCATCAATATGTATAGTTAAATACTGGATATTTGCATTTTTAGAACATTATATACCAATGTTTTATATTGATATTTCTTCTGTTTGTTAAATAGCACTACACTATTGTTTGCTATTTGTTCAACCTTTTTTAAATTCTAATAATTACATCATGTGAACTTTTCTCTGTTAGTTATTTTTTCTATATTCTCTTATCAAGAACTTAAGTGCTTTCATCACAAATAACTTCACTGCCCATAGCTGGTCTTGAAGATTCACTATAAAACACGTAACAGTAGTAACAAGTATATATAATCTTTGAACATAAAATAAAGGCTAGTTTCTATAGATTTATTTTTCATCCAATGAAAAATTGCAGTTATTAATCTGTTTTTGTTTTTGTTTTTTTAATCCCATAACTTTATTGTATGTTTAGAAAGGTGTAATAGCAGAAGAAAAAGAGGCAGGACAAAAAACTTTGAACTTTTCTTTCTTCAGATGTAGCAGAGGCAATTATGTTATGAGTAGCATTTTATTTACTTCTCCTGATAAAGAGCTTTGATGAAAGCATCAAGTTTTTCTTAAATTTCTCTTGCTTTCCTGAGGTCTTCAGCCAATTGAACTCATTTACCAGTAAGCAATTTAACCTTCTCACTGTCATCAGCAAATTCTTCCAATACCTCTTTGATGTTTTTCTCTAATCACTTAACTTCAGTGTTGGCAAGTTGCTGCCTTAAAGTATTTGCAGTGATAGCAAGCATGTCCTGTATTTGCCAAAACAAGATCACATCATTGCATTTCAACTCAGAATCTACAAAATGCCTTTGGTAGTAATAAAAGCCTCTTCAACAAAGGTTACAATGGTTTAGAGATGTTTTAAGAAATATCTTCTATAAACTTATGTGAAGTATCCTTGATCAAGCTGGGATTTACTTCTACTCCTTGGGATTCAAGGGTTTTTTTGGACTGCGGTTATCTCATCACTTGAAAGCTGAGCTGGGTGCTACTCACTACATTTCAACATCTTATCTAATTCATTCTTGGTTTCATTGCGGACACACTGTTCTTGGGTCCGATTCTTCCAGTACAACCACGTCTTTTTTCCAATCTGGACCTACCATATTTTCAATGGCATTTTCAGTGTCCTTGAGACAAGCCTGAAAAGCCTCTTCCATAAAATAAATAGCTGCATCCCTCTGCTGTTTATCAGATATGGACCGGTCTTACAAAGCATTGTGTTCAATAACTCTCAAGCTGTCCTCTGCAAAGTCATTCTACTTGTGGTATTTAATATTTCTTCCCTAACAGCCTCATTAAGTTTATCAATATGTCATCATGTTCTTTCACTTTGGGTTCTGTCATGAAGAGAGAAAATTCTTCTTGTAGGGTCTCCCAAGCAACCTCTACTGCTTTTTTAGGTAGCTGTTTATCAATCCACTGTTTAAGCTTGCTATCTACTGTAGTATTAAAAGTTTCTGAATTCGTGGTCTGTGCAACTAGAAGATAGATGTTTTCAGTCACATGAGTTGATATTCTTTCCCACAAAGATTGTTTAAGGATTTCCTCACAATGTTTCGGTGTAACCTGGCTCAGACTGATAACTTCATAGAGGATTTCATTTTTAGCTTTTTCAAGTAGTTCATTCCGGTCAAGGCAGGAAAAGATAGTTATTCTTCTACTCAGTTTCAAAGTTAAAATATGTTGCTTTGAGACTATCAGCCAGTTGTTCAACTGATTCTCATACCATTTTCCAAAAGCAGTCTGATACAGCAAGGCTTAAATTTCTTGCAGTCACTTGGTGTGCCTTTAGCATGCTTGTTTTTAGGAGTTTTAAATTCTGAAAAAAATTTTTCATATTCTCTCGTAGCTTCAGTGCTCTCAGAGCTTTTTCCTTTTCCTGTTACAACAGCAAAATAACCTAGAGCTTTCCTTGAGAAGACCTTCCCTTCAGTTATCTGCTGAATCCTGCTTGGACTAGCTACATTTTTCTCTGCCAGGTCTACTTGGGTCAAAACAAATATGGTCCTTCTTCCATGAGGATCCATTCAGCTGACCAAGTCTGTAACAATACTGCATTCAGCATCCACAGATCCATCTTGAATACATAGTATGACGGTATTAGGATTCCGCTTATGAGCTTTGCTGATACTGAAAATAGTTTCCTTTGTGTCAGAGCCATGTCTGATGTCACAGTATGAAACATACCTGGTAAGTCAGTGAGCACCGTCCTCTTTAGTCCAGGACCTTTTACATTTAAGGATATGCTCAGGGCTAACAGCACAGCCTTCTTTCACAGTTTTCCTCCCTCAGAGTTCTACTTCATCTCTCAGTGCTGCAAGGTCTCCCTCTTTGATGAGATCAAACTCCCAAAAACTATCTTTAAAGAAGGCCCCCTGGCGAGGACCCTCACTCAGAGTCACCTTAGCTAGAGAATGTGTCATCATCTCCCCGGATCCTCTTGGGAATATTCATGCTTGAGCAATCTTTCCAAAACATTAGTTTTCCCAGCACTCTGATCTCCGGCCACACATGGCAGAAGACCTTGTGTGTTGTAACTGGCAACATAATCAGAGAGAACACCAGGAACTTCAGAAGGCAGGTCTATCAAAGAAAGCTTTCCATAATGGATGCCTTTGTCATCTTTGTGCAATACTAATTTTTTAATTCTTTGTTCTCCTTTTTTAACCATTCAAAGATTCTCTGATACTTTGAGCATGCAGAAGTTCTTCCCAAAATTGGTCAATTTTCTCTTTGTCTGACACTTTGCGCTTCTGTTGGGCATAGCTGGTGCTATATCGGCCGGTAGCTCTGTGTGCTTCCTCTCCACGCTCTTGAATTTGCTGCTGTAAGAGAATGAGTTCACCAAGCAGACCCTTTCTATAATGCCTGTCACTTTCAGATCCCTGATCTGTTGCACTAAATGTTGTTTCTCCAGGTGAACCTAATAAAAGAAATAGGTCAGGATCTCCTATGACTTCATTAAGCAATTTGTGACCTACGGTGAAAAAGCCCTTCAGTAAGCTGAGGCTTTCAACAATCTTGTCAAAGTCTGATGCTAACTTTGCAAGGTCTTCTGAATTAGGAAGGCTTTTCGAAATTGATATATTTCAAATTCGAATTTTTTCAAAATTGTTATATTCATCAATTTCCCACACAATGTCAGGCATGATCCATTTATACTCACTAAGGTCAGGTATCATATCTTTCCATTGATCGAAAGTCTTTCTGGCTGTACAGCCACCCAACAGCAGATCCTAGTAAGATATCAAAGTTTTAAGAGCCTTGTAGCTAATCTCACTGGCCAAAAATTCCTGTGGGGCTGGTAGCCATATTTAATTGGAGAAAGTTTCAATTTCTGTAAAAAAAAGGTTAGTTAGAGAAGAGAACTGCTGAAATGATGTCTTTAATTGGGGTCTTTGATAAATACTGTGTGAAACCAGATGCAGTTTTCGTAGTGGTAAACTTCCTTTTATTCCAGAGCTATGTTTTACTAAGGATTGACAGACCTCAAGTTTCTGAGGCTGGGAAGTCGGTCCAGGGAACACCTCTGGTCAGAGCCTTGGTGGTGGCAACAGTAATGCTAGAGTATTGCATTGCAAAAATGGTGGAGCAGAGAAAGCAGAGAGTGCAATCGTTAGTCTGAATCAGATTGTTTTCTAGAAGCAATCCTCACAAGGATCAAAAGACTTCCTCTGGGTTTAGCTTCCAAAAGACAGGAGAGCTCCAAGGCTCTCATCTTCCCAGCCAGGTGGTGGGTCTGGGAAGGATGTTCCGCACCATCTGACAGCTGGGCAGAGCTGCATTTGCTGCTTCTGAAGTAGGAGTTTGACATGAATGCTTTCATCATTTATTCTCGTTATTTTGATTAGTATTTCAACCTTTACTTAGTGAAGAATATAAAATTTCATGGATTTTTATCAGACCTGCTCAAATGGTGGATTTAAAAAGAAAAATTTCCTTGCTCATTTTCATTGTTTTGACCAGTAGTAAATATCTAAACAATTTGCAATATTCAATTGGCTTGCCTTTATTTTGATCAGTAATTAAATCTGAAAAATGTGTAATGTACTTTTTGTGAATTTTATATCAGTCACACTTGACAGAAGCCTACTTTTCATTGTTTCAGGATTTTAAAAATTTAAGCAGATTGCCTCTGAAATTTTTCTGTTTTCTGCTGCTTTTTTCCCATTTCTGAGCTCTATTTTAGTGTCTTCCATTTCTAGCCCCATCTTGACATGTTCTTATTCTCAGTGATCTAAAGAACTTTTTAAAAATGTAATTGCATCCAAAGACTTCAAAGTTTGAATATATTTTCATAAAAATACAAATTGAATGTAAAAAATTGAATAAATTATTTTTCATATGTATTTTGAAAGTTATTTTTCTTCTAAGATAACCTAAAATTTCTACTAACATTAAAGGCAAATGTAAATTATAATCAATATCAAAATTTTAAATTAAACTTTTTCACTATTTGTGAAAAGTTAGTTAAATCTTATTGAATATTTTTACAAAAGTAAACCTATTTGTAATTAAATATTCAAGGTCTATCTAGTCACCAGTGGAAAAAATCTATATCGTGGTTCATACATATTATGGCTAAACATATACATACATGAATGTTACAAATATTGTGAATTTAAGAATAAGATGAGTTTTCTAATATTCCTTAGCCACCATATGCATCTATTGCAAATTTCATGCTAATGTATGAGTGCTGCCAGACCATGGATTGATTCACAAAGAGAAGCAAGGAGATGAATGTTCAGCAATAGTGGGAAACAATGCTTGGCAAGAATTCAGATGGTTGTCACACTATATGAATGAAGGAATGTGGCAGGTTAATGCATTTGTGTTTTCTGTTAGCTATGTATTTCCACAACTCAAATCCTCCCTGCACTCCAAAGCAGCAACTCTCTCTAGTGTTACCAGTGGTGTAACCCACAAACTTTAGAAGCATTTGGAAACTTAATGTCACTTTTTGTTTTGAGGACAAAGGCCAAGAGATGTGGAGATGCATTTCCTGGGGCTGGAATAGAGTGAGCCCTGAGAGCAGGTGCTAGGGTGAGCAGATCCACGGTGCCAGCACTGGGCATCGGATCCTAGGGAGAGAGGCACCCCGGGTTTTGTTTGCCCAAGGTTGGTTAAGGGGGGTCCTCATCTATTCAGCCACTAAGCTCCAACCAGCCCCACTGCCCTTCTTTCAGTTTCACTAAGTGCCAAAACTTTTCCTGCCTTAGACTTCACACCTCTGCTTGGACATTCTTCATGTGGCTGCCTCCTCATTGCACAGGCATCAACTGAAATGCCACCGTCTTGGTCAGGCAGGTGATGAGGATGTTTCTACGCCAGCTCCTTCCCTCACCTGTGTTCCTCACTACAGGTCCCTCCACAGCACGTCTTAGAATTTGCACTCTACGTTTGTCTGTTTTTTCATTATTATCCACCACCCTGTTTTGAGCATAAGAGCCACTGAGAATGACCATGAAGCACCCTGACTAGCTCAAAATAGGCACTCCATGAATGCTGGAGGGAGTGAAGGAAGGATGCTGGAAATTCTCCACAGGCGAGAATCACTAACCGATCACTTTGCCACTTAAAAGTACCTCTAGAGATGACTACTTATTAGTTTGTCATGTTTTAATAGCTATGCTGTGGAAAACTAAAAGCATGAAAAAGTAAGCAATAGCAGCACAAAATGACATTGTTATTACACTAGACTGAATGTCAAAAGAGTGAAGTTCCCCATCCACAGCAATTTCCTAGACAGTGTCTGAACATCCAGTTTCCCTGGGTCTCCACTTCCCTGCACTGTGAACCATCCTGCTTGGTGACAGCATTGTTACAGAGATGAGCTGGCTGAAACATGGGCGCTTAGTAAATCCTGACCAATTTAGCCACTTCCCAACACCCCTTAGGTGCTCCATTTTCAGGTCCATTTAAGACTCTGCGCGTATCTCAAACTTCCCTACCGACTCTCGGGGTTCTATTCTCCAGCAAAAGGAAAAAGCTCAAATTTCTTAACAATTAGCTTGGCATTCAAGCCACCCTTGTTGGTATGAATATTGTATAAACAAAAATGCACTTTAACATGTTAAAATTTAAAACTCCATCAAAAACTGACTCCTGGTCAAGACTAATTCAGAAATATTTCATCCTTAACAAGTATAAGTCCTGTAAGTAATACCAAAGTATAAGTTTGTTTTTAAATTTGATTCCCTAATTCCACCTTTCAGCTGGCAGTTTAGTCTAACAAGACAATAGACCAGTGAGAGGCAATAAGAAAGTTAATGTAGTTAGGAAATCTTATAGAATTAGTGTGGTTTACTGAGCTGGAAAAAAGAGAGAAAGCTACAGTAGAAGTGCAATGAATAGCATCTTGCTCTAAATACAAATATCGTTTCTAACTCACACTTCAGAGCACAGAGATAAAATGAATCCTCCTTTATAAATTTGTCACAGAGTGACACAAACATGTGCACTGATTCACTCGTGCACTTAAATGCGAATGTTGCTGTATGACAAAGTACTAGAACTTTCTGACTCCATGTAATCCTGATCTATTGCAGTGAGATTTAGATTACCTTCGATATGAATAGCATATCATTTATAAAGCAGGTTTGTTTGTTTGTTTTTATAAAGGGGACCTGGAGCTTTTGAAAACTTCAGCATTTGATACCCAAGATATGTACTGGCAAAGACTGCTGGTAAAGGGGCAACAATAATCAACCACAATGTATATCGACAAAATAAAATTAAAAATAAAAGTAAAACACATCAGAGTAGAAAAAAAAAAAAGGGTGACCCAGGCTCAAACTCAGCACCAAGATCCCATGGTGGCTTTGAAATTACCTTTGCCTGCTTATATAACAGTAATACTTGTGTGCTTTAGTTCATTGAGAACCAGTAAGAACCCAGCCAATGTCCATCATTAGCCCAAAAGAAATTATTTAAATTTCTCAGTAGCTCCTTACTGTATTGAATGAGAGATATTACTTGACATTTACAAATGTCAGGGTTCTCAAAGGTCTCAGGCCATTTGCTGAGAATGTATTACCAGGAACAGTTCCTAGAGGCTAAGAGTGCTGTTTCTGCCACTTACTAACCTGACAAGTTTGGTTTTACTCATCTATAAAATGGGATGAGGAATAATTCCTACTTCAAGGGAGTCTTTTGAGGATTAAATGAGACTCTATGCATGAACCGCTCAGCTCACATCCAGGGTTCAATAAATGTCAGCCATTGTTTTTATTTTCATTTATTTTTTGGCAGCTCACCAGTGCAAGGATCAAACCCCGGGCCTTGGTGTTATCAGCACCATACTCCAACCAACTGAGCTAACCAGCCAGTCCACATTATGTTTATTATTACCTGCAGCAGATATTGAGGGTATGCCCCACAGTAATTATATACATATACATATACACATATATACTTAAAAATACTTATATATTTATTTATTATATATATTTACAATAAACAGCTAATATTTAAAGCTTTTAATGGACTTGCCCATGTCAGAGTTAAAATCAAAACCCAGGTTTTCTGGTTTTCCTTTTTTAGTGCTCTCATGTCTATATGCGATGGCTGTACCTAATTTATCTAAATATTTTCACCTACCTCCGTGCCTCCAGAGTTTGTCTGAGAAAAGGTACTCCAAAAACTGCTTAGTTCAGATGGCAGTAAGTGTGTGGGTTGATTTCTGGATTCTCTATTCTATTCCATTGGTCAGTGTGTCTGTTTTTATGCCAGTACCATACTGTTTTGGTTATTATAGCTTTGTAGTATAGCTTAAAGTCAGGTAGTGTTATGCCTCCAGCTTTATTTTTTTTGCTGAGCATTGCTTTGGCTATTCGTGGTCTTTTATTGTTCCATATAAATGTCTGAATAGTTTTTTCCATTTCTGAGAAAAATGTCTTTGGAATTTTGATGGGGATTGCATTGAATTTGTATATCACTTTGGGTAGTATGGACATTTTCACTATGTTGATTCTTCCAATCCAAGAGCATGGAATATCTTTCCATCTTCTTGTATCCTCTCTAATTTCTCTCACCAGTGGTTTGTAGTTCTCATTATAGAGATTTTTCACCTCCTTGGTTAACTCAATTCCTAAGTATTTTATTTTTTTGGTGGCTATTGTAAATGGGCAGGCTTTCTTGATTTCTCCTTCTGCATGTTCACTATTGGAGAAAAGAAATGCTACTGATTTTTGTGTGTTGATTTTGTATCCTGCTACTGTGCTGAAATCATTTATCAATTCCAAGAGTTTTTTTGTAGAGGTTTTAGGCTGTTCGATATATAGGATCATGTCATCTGCAAACAGGGACAGTTTGACTTCATCTTTTCCAATCTGGATGCCCTTTATTTCCTTCTCTTCTCTGATTGCTCTGGCTAGTACTTCCAACACTATGTTGAATAGGAGTGGTGAGAGTGGGCATCCTTGTCTAGTGCCTGTTCTTAAAGGAAAAGCTTTCAGCTTTTCCCCATTCAGGATGATATTGGCAGTGGGTTTGTCATATATGGCTTTAATTATGTTGAGATACTTTCCCTCTATACCTAACTTATAGAGGGTCTTTGTCATGAATGAGTGCTGAACTTTATCAAATGCTTTTTCAGCATCTATAGATATGATCATATGGTCCTTGTGTTTGAGTTTATTAATATGGTGTATCACATTTATTGATTTGCGTATGTTGAAGGCACCAAGCCTATTCACTGGGGAAGGGACTGCCTCTTCAGCAAGTGGTGCTGGGATAACTGGATATCGATATGCAGGAGAATGAAACTAGATCCATACCTCTCACCGTATACTAAAATCAACTCAAAATGGATTAAGGATTTAAATATACACCCTGAGACAATAAAACTTCTTAAAGAAAACATAGGGGAAACACTTCAGGAAATGGGACTGGGCTCAGACTTCATGAATACGACCCCAAAAGCACGGGCAACCAAAGGAAAAATAAACAAATGGGATTATATCAAACTAAAAAGCTTCTGCACAGCAAAAGAAACAATTAAAAGAGTTAAAAGACAACCAACAGAGTGGGAGAAAATATTTGCAAAATATACATCTGACAAAGGATTAATATCCAGAATATATAAGGAACTCAAACAACTTTACAAGAAGAAAACAATCAACCCAATTAAAAAATGGGCAAAAGAGCTAAGTAGGCATTTCTCTAAGGAAGATATACAAATGGCCAACAGACATATGAAAAAATGCTCAACATCACTCAGCATCCGGGAAATGCAAATCAAAACCACATTGAGATACCATCTAACCCCAGTTAGGATGGCTAAAATCCAAAAGACTATGAACGATAAATGCTGGCGAGGCTGCGGAGAAAAAGGAACTCTCATACATTGTTGGTGGGACTGCAAAATGGTGCAGCCTCTATGGAAAATGGTATGGAGGTTCCTTAAACAATTGCAAATAGATCTACCATACGACCCAGCCATCCCACTGTTGGGAATATACCCAGAGGAATGGAAATCATCAAGTCGAAGGTATACCTGTTCCCCAATGTTCATCGCAGCACTCTTTACAATAGCCAAGAGTTGGAACCAGCCCAAATGCCCATCATCACATGAGTGGATATGGAAAATGTGGTACATCTACACAATGGAATACTACTCAACTATAAAAACGAATGAAATACTGCCATTTGCAACAACATGGATGGACCTCGAGAGAATTATATTAAGTGAAACAAGTCAGGCACAGAAAGAGAAATACCACATGTTCTCACTTATTGGAGGGAGCTAAAAATTAATATATAAATTCACACACACACATACACACATACACACACAAACGGGGGGGGGGGAAGAAGATATAACAACCACAATTATTTGAAGTTGATACAACAAACAAACAGAAAGGACATGGTTGGGGGGGAGAGGGGGAGGGAGAAGGGAGGGAGGTTTTGGTGATGGGGAGCATTAATCAGCTACAATGTATATCGACAAAATATAATTTTAAAAAAAAAAACTGCTTAGTGAAAAAAATTAAGTATATTACTTAATTTTTTTATATTAAGAAAATTCCATCTAATTGAAATCATTTATCTTGCTAGATTAAAACTATTTTTTCACACCTAACACTTATAATGTATTATATGCACACACACGCACACACACACCAATTTTTAAATAATTATGCATTCTTTGGAAACTTTGCACTGTTTGTATATCTACAGAGAAAATGGGGGGGGTAGAGAATCTTAGAGTGTAGGATTAACAGAGAACATGGGAAATAAAACTAAAGCATCACTGGGAATAAAACAATGAGTAAACAGGGCTCTGCTTTTAAAGTTTGATTTTCATACAACTTCAAAGGCATACATCTATTGAATAAAATGAGCTGGAAGAAGGAATAGACATAATCAACCCCAAGCCTCTCATCCCTTGAACCAGAAAATGAAGGCCAAGAGAAAAAGAAAATATAACAGCTTTGTTGAGATATAAGTTGCATACCCAAAAATTCATCCATTTAAGATGTACAATTCAGCAGTTTCTAGCATAGTGACATAGTTTTGCGATCATCACCACTACCTAATTTTAGATTATTTACATCACCTGCAAAAGAAACTCCACATTCAATAGCAGTAATTGTTCCTTATCACCAGCTCCTGACAATCAGTCAACTGTTCTTCAGTCTTTATGGATTGTGCATTCTGACCGCTCATGTAAATGGAATCATGCAATATGTGGTGTTGTGTGACTGGCTTCTTTCACTTAGCACAATGTCAAGTATCATCCATGTGGTAGTATAGATCAGTACTTCATTCCCTTTTCTTGACAAATAATATTCCTTCCTCTTCGGTTTGGAAAAATTTTTGAAAAATTATTAATTGTTCTTTAAATGTGTGGTAGGATTCACCAGTGAAGCCACTTGGGCTTGGGGTACAACTATGAGAACTTTTAAAAATTACTAAATCAATCTCTTTACTTGGTATATTTCTACTCAGATTTTCTCCTTCTTCCTGAATCTGTTTTGGTAGTTTGTGTCTTTCTAGGAATTTGTCCATTGCATCTAGGTAATCTGATATGGTCATAGTATTCCTTCATAAGCCTTTTTATTTCTGTAAGCTGGGAAGTGATGTCCCCTCGCTCATTCCCGACTCTAGTAATTTGAGTCTTCACTCTTTTTTTCTTTCTTATTCTAGTTAAAGGTTTGTCAATTTTGTTGATCTTATTAGAGAACCATCTTTTGGTTTTGTTGATTTTCCCTTTCTATTCTCTGTTTCATTTGTTTTGGCTCTGATCTTTATTTTTTCTTCCCTTCTGCTTGCTTTGGGTTTAGTTTGCTCCTCTTTTTCTAGTTTTTTAAGGTGACATTTTAAGTTATTGATTTGAGATTCTTGTTCCTTCTAATATAGGTATTTACAACTCCAGATATCCCTGTAACCACAGCTGTAGCTGCTTAAGTGTTGCTATGTTAAATTTTCGCTTTCATTTACCTCAAAGTATTTTCTAATTTTTGTTGCAATTTCTTCCTTGACCCATTGTTTATTTAGGTGTGTTTTCCTTAATTTCTACATATTTGTGAATTTCCTTCTATTATTGATTTCAAATTCATTCCAGTTGGTTAGAGATGATACTTTGTATTACTTCAATCCTTTTAAATTTATCAAGGCTTGTTTTATGGAGTAACATGTGAACTATCCTGGAGTACGTTTTATGTGCACTGAGAAGAATGTGTAACCTGCTGTCGTTGAGTGGAGTATTCTATTGATGTCTGCTAGGTCTAGTTGCTTTATGGTGCTGTTCAAGTTTTCTATTTATTTGACCTTCTGCTTAGTAATTCTATTTTTGAAAGTATTAAAGTTTTCAACTATTATTGTTGAATTGTTTCTTGCTCCCTTCAATTCAATCAGTTTTTGTTTCATGTATTTTGGGGTTCGGTTATTGTGTATACATAACGATTATGTCTTCCTGATGGATTAACCCTTTCATCATTTAAAAATATTGTGCTTTGTCTCTAGCAAAAATTTGTCTAAATCCTGTTTCATCTGACATTACTATGGCCACTACCACTGTCTTTTGATTACTTCTTGCATAGTATATTTACTATTCATTTCCTTTTGACTAACTTATGTCTTTGTCTTTTTCTAAGTTTTATTTTATTGTGTCTTTTTCTTTTTTTAAGTTTTATTTTAATTGACAAATAATGTGTACACATCTATGGGATGCAATCTGATGTTTCACTACATGCATACAATGTAGAATGATCAAATCAGGCTAATTAACATATTTATCACCCCAAATACTTATTATTTCTTTGTGAGGAGAACATTTAAAATTCATTCTTTTAGCTATTTTGAAATATGTAATACATTATTATTAGTGTGTTACATTACCCATCTACCTCCCACCCACAGCCCCAGGTAACCACCATTCTGCTCTCCCGGGACTTCTATGAGTTTGACTTTTTTAGATTCTACATATGAGTGTATGTGAGATCATGCAGTATTTGTCTTTCTGTGTCTTGCTTATTTTACTTAGCATAATGTCCTCTAGGGTCATTCACGCTATTGCAAAGGACAGAATATCCTGCCTTTTTAATATTCCACTATGTCTATATACCATATTTTCAAACTATTCTTCTGCTTAAGAACACTTCCATTGTTTCCATGTGTGGGCTATTGTGAAAAATGCTGAAATGTGTCTTTGAATCAAAAGTGTGTCTCTTGTCAGTATCATATTGTTGGATCCTTTTTTATCTATTCTGACAATCTCTGCATTTTGATTGGAGTATTTAATCCATTTATATTTAATAAAATTATTAATAAAGTAGAATTATATTACCTACCTTATATTATTCATAGCATTAATATTATTATCAATAGGGTAAGATAAGGAGGGATTTACATTTATTTAGACTATGTCTCATGTTATTTTTTCCATTTCTCCATTACCACCTTCTTTTTTGTTAAATCAAAATTCTCCAGTGTACCATTTTAATTCCCTTATTGATTCCTTTACTATATTTTGGAAGCTATTTTCTTAGTGGTTACCCTGGGAATTATATTTACCATCCTAAATTAAACTAGTGTGTATGAATACCACCTTAATTTCAATAGTGTACAAAATTTTGCTCTTAGAACTCTGTTTTCTTCCCATTCCTTTGTACTATTATTGTCATGCAAATTACTTCTTTATACAGTATAAACCCATCAATATAGTTTTATAATTATTATTTTATCCAGTCATCTTTCAAATCAGATATGAGAAAAAAAGTTACAAACAATAATACGTTTTTACTATTATCTATGTAGTATCCTTTATGATGCTTTTTATTTCTTTGTATGGATTTGAGTTACTAGTTGGTGTCCTTTCATTTTAGCCTGAAAAAAATCCCTTTAGCATATCTGGTAGAGTAGGTCTGGTAGATGAATTGTCTCAGTATTCATCTGGGAATGTCTTAATTTTTCCTTCATTTTTGAAGGATAATTTTGCTGGATATAGAATTCTTGGTTGACAGTCTTTTTCTTTCCGTACTTTGTCATCCCACTGCTCTTGGCCTCCATGGTTTTTAATAAGAAATTGGCTGTTAATATTATTGAGGATTCTTTGTATGTGATGCATGGTTTTCTTTTTTTAATTTTTGTGGCCTTCAACAGTTTGAGTATGATGTGTCTAGGGATAACTCTTTGAGTTTATCCTACTTGGAGGTTGCTGGACTTTTTTGATGTGTGTATTAATTGTTTTCCATTAAATTTGAAAGTTATCAGCCATTATTTCTTTAAATATTTATTTTGTCCCTTTCTCTTCTTTCTCTCTGTTTAGAACTCCCACCATGTCAGTAAGCTTGATGGTATCTCATAGAGCTATCAGGTTTGTTCATTTTTCTTTATTCATTTTTATTTCTGTTTCTCAGACTAGATAATTTAGATAACTCCCATTGGCCTATTTTCAAATTCATTTATTCTTTATCCTACCTTCTCAGAACTGCTGTTCAGCCCCTATAGTAAATTTTTTATTTCAGGTTTTCTATGTTCAACTTCAGAAATTCTATCTGGTTCTTTTTGATAATTTCTATTACTATTGATATTCTCTGTTTGGTAAGATATCATTCTATGGACAGTTTCTATCAATTGCTTTTGTTTTTTCTCTTTACGTGAACCATGCTTTCCTGTTTCTTTGCATCTCTCTCTTTCTTCCATTCTCCCTCCCTCCCTCTCCTTCTCTTCTTGAAAACTGAACATTTAACATAATATGATGTAGCAACTCTGGAAATCAGAACCTCTCCATGTTTATATTATAGTTGCTGTTTGTTTGTTTAGTAAATTTCTTACACTAATTTTGTGAAATCTGTTGTTCTTTGCTGTGTGAATCCACTGAAGTTTCTGCTCAGTTAGCTAATTGTTAGTTAGCTAATGCCAAATGTCTTAACTGTGTCACCCTTTGATCAGAGGCTCTCTGTGTGTGTGTGTGTGTGTGTGTGTGTGTGTGTGTGTGTGTGTGTGTGTGTGTCGAGGCATGCCTTAAACGCTATGGTGGTTGACTACTGTGCCTTAGCCTTCACTTCCTGTTGTGCAGGGCCTTAAGGTCACCTCAAGTCACCTCTTCAGATCTTTTCTGCACATGTGCATGGCCTTCTAGATCTCCTGGAATATGTCAGAGCTTTCAAAGCCTGCTACAGACATCTCATTTCCCATATTTTCCTTTTAAGTATTTTTCGGCTAGCATCCTATTGCCCTAACTGGTATCACTGCTTTGGCAGCTTTAACATTAAATAACTGCTGCTGATGTTTTCAACCAATGCCCTGAGGATAACACTGTTATCACAGAAGTAGCTCTGAGTCAAGTCAAATAAAGACAACACTTGGGAATGGGGATTTTCCAGGGAATTCCCAGATAGGTCAAGTAGTGACAGTGATTGGTCTCTTTTTTTAGGATCTCCACCTGTTCATCCCTCTTAGTGGATCCCAGTTTTCACAGTTACCATGGCTATGAGGCTGTTGGTTTTCATGGCTACTGTAGAGATGGGGAGAAAGGGAAGGGAACAGAACAAGTTAAAACATCACAAAGCAAAGGTTTCTCTTTGCATCACAAAGCAAAGCAGTGAGCATAGCTCACTGTTCTTACTGAGATTTAGTCATTTTCATTGTAGAAATGCTCCTTGGATTGTTGCAAGTCTTTGGTTAATTTTCAGAATTCTGAAAATAGTTTTTATTTTGTCATTTTTTACCTGTGTTCTTGTTGCTTTCATGGCGAAGTGGACTTTTGTAAGTTACTATGCCATTCCCAAAATGACATATGGTTAGTTGATAATTGAGTCTTTATAAGAACCTGAGTTTCATGTCAAATTTGGTGCCATGAATTATAAGAAGAGTTAACTTCATTATATTTCAGTTTATATATGAGTACAACATATGAGAAAAAGCAAACTCTTGAGAAAACTCATGAAGTCAATAAAAACCAAGTTATGAATTCTCAGATAATAATGCTTATACAGGACTGGAGTAGCTTTTTCAGCATTCAAAATAAGCCATGAAGGATTTAAAGGAGAAAATAAAAAGGAACCGCTGAGTGCTAAGCTGGTTCAACTTTTCACACATGGGCGTGCGTGTACACACATTCTGAAGATAACTACAGAACACAGAATTGCAGCACGTGCAGCAACGTCCATTTTATTTGTTATAAACCAGACCAAATCAGAGTAAATGAGAATGCACGGCACATCTAACTGCACATATCTTAGTTGAGTCACAGCAAAGCCAAATAACATTACCCCTTCATTCATTCCGCCAAACATTCGTTAATGGTTTACTATGTGCCCAACAGTTCATACAGGAAGAAATGCCAACTGCTCCTCAGAGTTTTTACTTGAGGCCCAGAAGCAGAGGAGGAATTCTTGCCAACCTTACATCCACTCTAGTAAAACTGGTTCAATAGTTACCATTTCTCCAAAACAGCTCAAATTGAGAAAGCTTGAGGACTTCAAAGCTCTGTGCTTGCTCTGCGCTCCTGCTGTCTACTTTGACTCTCTTTCCATCAAGTGACTGGATCACCCTTTCGCTAACCCTTCTCTGGCTTAGTTACTGAGCAGACTTTATCCTGGTTCAGGATATTTGATATTGGTGCTGCCTTTGCAGATCTCAACCTCATTCTCTGGATAGTCTTGAATGCCCTGGTGTGAAGCCTTCGTCCCTTCTCCTCTCTGGCTATCCAAGAACGATGAGCCTGTGAGAATTAGACCACACCCTACTTCTTCAGTAATGCCTCCTTCTCTTGCAATAGGTCTCAACTCTTGAAAATAGACATTTTGTACTAAAAGAATCTTAGAACCACAATACTTTCATTCTTTCAACAAATTCTATCAGCTTTTGTGGAGCTGATATTACAAAAGAGAGAACAGAGACTCCAAGGACACTAGCTTGACTGGAGGGACCTCCACATAGTAGCCCAGCTGTCCTGACTTCCACTGTGATAGAGGTTTTTCCTCTTGTTTCTTGCTGATTGCAGATGGCACCTGGCTTTTCTCCCCAGTGGTCCCTGAACCCTGGAAGCAGCGACCTTGGCGTAATCCTTTCTATGTCTCCTGCGTCTCTCTTCTTACCTCTTGATTGGGATAATCCTTTTTATGTCTCCTGCAGCAGGCTCTGAGATGTAAACTACCCATTTAATTTAAAATCAAGGTGGCAGGTCAAGCTGTGGCTGAGTGGTTTAAGAGCGACAGCCCTGTGGAGCCGCTGGCATGAACGCCCCACCACCCTGCCTCATGGGCCAGCCTTTCTGACAAGAACTAGATTTTGAGCTCCTTGAGTATATTTAGTTTTGTACTTTTGAATATCTTCTCACCATATTCAGGATAATATTCTTAATGGTTATCCTCGGCAAGACAGGTGTGAGGGGATTGCTATTGTATTACAATCACAGCGCAAAAATACCAGTCGCCAGTAAGGGCGTATAAACAACGCTTTGAATTAATTTTGGCTTTTATCCCAGAACTGGTGAGTGGCCCCCTTTAGGGTAGTTCCTATGTCCTTTGGACATGTCCCCACCAGCCATTAATTACTCACTCGCTTTCTGGTCTATAAAAGGAGGTCCCTACATGTCCTTTGATTCCAGCATTCATGGACAGTGACATTGTGAATGAATTCAGGAGTGAAGATGGAGATATTCATGTCATTGAAAGGTACCGCAAACAGGACTTAGATGCACCCAGACTGTTGAAGAAGATCACAGGAGTTGATTATATTTATTTTGTCCAAAAAAAACTCACTGAATTCTCAGGAACGTATTTTGCATAATGAGTACCACAATGAAATGTTTTCTAATTGGGTCACCATTAATGGGCACTGCTGCTACACCGTGCATATCTGTCATTTGGCAAAAGACGGCAAGAGCATGCTGACATTTGGCTTCTCAGGATTGTTTGACCATCGTTCTAAACTGTGCATCTCCTCATCTTAGAGGGCAGTTCTTCAGCAGATGTCATCACACATTTCTGATTAGTGGAATCTGCAGGTTCACCCTGAAAATGAAGATTGGACCTGTTTTGAACAGTCTGCAAGTTTAGATATTAAATCTTTCTTTGGTTTTGAAGGTACAGTGGAAAAAATAGCAATGAAACAATATACCAGCAACATTAAAAAAGGAAAAGAAATCATCAAATACTACCTTCGTCAGTTAGAAGAAGGCACAACCTCTGTGCCCCGTTGACTCCACCTTCCATTGCCCCCTCTAAGAGGCATCATCATCGTGCAAGACACAGGCCATACCTATGGCTGTCGTCACCCCAGATACTGCCCTCAAGGAAAGGCTGGGCGGCGTGGCCCTCAATAAACCTGGAGGGGCACCCGAGCTGTGTGGGAACCCCTGACAACAAGCTAGATGCAGACTACATCGAGAGATACCTGGTGATATGACTCCGCTACAGGAGAGCTGCCTCGTTACACTTCACCAGTGGCTCCAGGAAACCCACAAGGGCAAAATCCCAAAAGATGAGCATTTTCTTCGGTTCTTACATGCTCAGGATTTTAATATTGACAAAGCCAGAGAGATCGTGTGTCAGTCTTTAACATGGCAGAAGCAACACCAGGTAGACTACATTCTTGATAATAGAATGCTCCCTGGGTCCTTCAGGATTACTATGCAGGAGGCTGGCATCATCACGACAAAGATGGGTGTCCTCTCTGTGTGATCAGGCTGGGGCAGGTAGACACCAAAGGCTTGGGTATCACCCTCCGAAGATCCCTCGGAGAGGAGGCCCTGCTGAGATAAGGTCTCTCCATCAATCAAGAAAGGCTAAGATGATGTGAAGAAAATACAAAAGTCTTTGGTCGGCCTATCAGTTCATGGACCTGCTTGGTGGACCTGGAGGGGCTGAACACGCACCGCTGGGGGAGGCCTGGTGTGAAAGCCCTGCTGCAGGTCATCGCAGTGGTGGAGGCCAGTTACCCTAAGATGATGAGCTGCCTTTTCATCCTTCAGGAACCCAAGGTATTTCCTTTCCCCTGGACACTGGTTAGTCCCTTCATTGATGACAACACCAGAAGGAAATGCCTCATTTACACAAGAAATGACCACCAGGGTCCTGGAGGCCTGCCAGATTACATCAACAAAGAGATTATTCCAGATTTCCTGAGTGGGGAATGCATGTGTGAAGAGCCAGAGGATGGACTCTGTACAGGACTGCAGAGGAGCTGGAAAACGAAGACCTCCAGCTCCGGGCTGAGACCATCTATCAGTCTGTAAGTGTTTTCAAAGGAGCACCTACCACATGAGATTCTCATCCAGATTGTGGATGCCTCTTCAGTGATCATTTGGGATTTTGATGTGTGCAAAGGGGACATTGTCTTTAACATCTATCACTCCAACAGGTCACCGCAGCTGCCCAGAAAGGACACCCTGGGGGCCCACAACATCACTTCTCCAGGCGGGAATGATGTGCAGCTCATGGACAAGGTCTGGCAGCTGGGCCAAGACTATAGCATGATTTGCAAAGAAGGAGAAAGCGTGTGTGGCTCCCATGTGACAAGGTGTCTGGGCTTCTACATGCCGCAGCAGAAATTCCACAGCATGACAGTGTGTGCTGCAACCAACCCGCCCAGGTGGATGACATGCTGGCCTCCCCACAGGTCTCTTCTCACAAGTGCAAAGTGATGTACCACACCGAACTGATCGGGTCTGAAGATCTCAGAGGTTCTATGGCCAGCCTGGAGTCCAGACACAGTGGGTCCTCCCAGCTGAGCGCCGCCACCACCTCCTCCAGCCAGTCTCTCTCCAGCTCCATGATTTTCAGGCAGTGCCAGGACACCCTCCTCAGACAGCCAGCCACGGTCTGCCTGCCCTCCCACCGAGCAGAGACACTGTGCACACTCCCCTCACTCTCCAGACCAGCAAATAGCTGGACAGGTCATTTAACTCTAACGCTAACTTTAACTCAACAGCCACAGACTTTGCATACAGTGCACACAAAACCAAACCAGAGCACAAGGGCTCTCGAAAGAAAAGTACTTTATATACCAATTAAGAGATTGACTTTGTCTCAAAAGTTGATGCAAAGAATTGTCCAGCAAACTCTACATTGTCCATTAGTGAATGAACCCCTATGCCACCCTTCAGAGACTAGTCCCACCTTCTCACAAGAAACAGAACGTGCCAACTTGTTTCCCCTGAACCGCATGGCAGCCCTCACACCTCCCTGCTGTTGGTAGAGATGCCTGTGGATTCGGTGACCGCCCTCCGGGTGCCTTTTCCCCTGAGGGTGCAGAAGTGGCCTGCGGAGCACCCGCTCCCATGGCCAGAGCCACCCGATCTTCCAAAGTGGCTGCTGGTGGCTCAGGAGGGACTCTTAAGGACTCCCTGTGACTCCAGGAAAACGCCACCATCATTAAATGTTACTCTCCCTTCCCTCCTCTTCGAATCTTTTTGATATTTTTCAGACCAGGATTTTTCTGTACATGAACTTGTGTGGAGGGGATCCTTTCTCTTTTTTCTTCTGATGTGTCATTGTTTCTACCTGCAGAACGTTAGTTCTGAACTCATTGTAGATTTATCTCCTTTGTGCTCTCTATGAGCTTACTATCCTCAGAGCCCAGATAGACCTTCTAGGCGCTAGAGGGTATTTTGGAAACCGAGTAAGTCACATTTGCCATTTTGACACCATACCCAGTGTTTGCTTTAGCTAGTCAGCGTACTCCCTGTGTTACCACTTCAGGATGGCATGTGGCTTGCAGGAACCTGGCTCCTTTGTAAATGGAGATTGTGGACCCATGCGTGTGTGTGAGTGTGTGCCTGTGTGCATGCATATGCATGTGCATGGCAGTGGGGTTCTGGTGGGGATGGGATTAATAGAAACTTGGTTGGAGTAACAAAGGACTCTTCATAGAAGCAAATCAGGGTATGAGATTATTCTATCTTTTATGTCTTCTTTTTGATTCCCAATTCCAAAACCTGCTCTATCTTGTACAGGCCCCCATATTTTCAGCTCATATGGAAAAAGCAGATTATTTGAGAGTCTTTCCAGAAGCTGCATAGGGTTAGTTTCCTTGACAAAGACATGCAATGTGTGTTTTTCTGTGTGGCAGGTGATTCACTTTTAAAGATATGTGCCAAAACCCACACAACCATTATCTGGTGTGTGATAGGTACATAAATCTTAGATCAAACTGTCTTTACTCTGAAGATGCTAGGTGTGTGTGCCCCATGGCGGGAGGTGTCAGGAGGGCTTAGGGAGAAACCAAGCAGCCCTCCCCCTGATCAGGTAAGCCCTTACGGCTGCCCTGAACATTCCAGGGCCTCTTTCATGTGTCTGCCTTCCTGGACCACATTATGTGTTTCCTTTTAAAGGATGAGCTCCTCGTTGGCACCTAGAGCCTTGTTTCCAGGAAGCACAGTAGGGTTAGCTAGCACATCAGTGCTGCTTCCAGTCAGTGCTTCTGTTTCCAAATTATAAGGACCTGAAGATGGTCCCCTCTCCTCTTTCTTTCTCTCTTTCTCTGTATCTCAGATGGCGATTTTGCTGACAGCTGTCAAGAAAGTGCTTCACTCAACAGTTCACATGTGCCCAGAGATGTTTACAGGACTGTCTGACTTGCAACCATGTCCCCCACTCCTGCCCCAGGCTGAAGATCTGTTCTTTTTAAGACAATTCAGAAATGGCATTGTTTTCTCCCTAAGAGTTTAACACATCTTTAAGAGTTCAAAGCACATGACTGCACAAATGCTGACAGGGCTTTCTCATGAGTGATACACCTGATGTTCCTTGTAAGGGAATTATGGGCATGTATGATTTGATTATGCAGTTTGCATTATGTCTCTACTTTTAGCACCCTGCACTCTTTTTAACATGCTGTTGTCTTTTCCCTTTTTTTCCAGTACTAATGATTCTTTGGGTTTTTCCCTCTATTACCAGTGTCTTAATTCACTTTCCTTCCTGAATTCATTATTTGCATATAAAATTCTATACATCTTTTATAAACATATCACCTCACTCTTGATAACACAACAGTTATAGTCTTTAAAAGATTTTTTATTGTTATCAATAATAAATGTGAACTGCCTAAAGAAAAAAATAAAAATAAAAAATAAAATCGGGATGGCTACACCACCTTTCTAAACCAGACAAGACACTCTTATATCTTCAGTGAGATAGATATCTCCACAGCAAATTTAAGTAGGGTAAAGAAGAAAATAGAAAACCTGAACAGACCAATAACAAGCAACAAGATTGAAGCTGTAACCAGCATCTCCCAATAAAGAAAAGCCCAGGACCACAAGGCTTCACTGCTGAATTCCACCAAGCCTTTAATGAAGAATTAATACCAACTCTTCTCCAACTGTTCCAAAAAATCAAAGCAGAGGGTATTCTCCCAAAATCATCCTATGAAGCCAGCATCACCCTGGTATCAGAACCAGACAAAGATACAACAACAAAAAGAAAACAACAGGCCAATGTCCTTGATAAATATAGATGCAAAATTTCTCAACATAATACTAGCAAACAGAATCTAACAGCACATCAAAAAGACATATACCATGATCAATGGGTTTCATCCCAGGGACTCATGGATGGTTCAACATATGTAAATCAACAAATGTGACACACCACATCAACAAAATCAATGACAAAAAACATATCTCAATATATGCAGAAAAAGTATTTGATAAAATTCAACATCCTTTCATGATAAAAACTCTCAACAATTTAGGTATAAAAGGAAAGTATCTCAACAGACTAAAAGCCATAGAAACCTACTGCCGATGTCATCATGAATGGGGAAACAGGAACAAGAAAGGATGCCCACTCTCATCACTCCTACTTAACATAGTACTAGAAGTATTAGCCAGAACAATTAGGCAAGAGAAAGAAAGAAAGGGCATCCAAATTGGAAAAGATGAAGTTAAATTGCTTCTGTTTGCAGATGACATGATCTTACATACAGAAAAACCTAAAGGCTCCACCAAAAAACTCTTAAAGCTGATGAACAAATTCAGGAAAGTGTCAGGATACAAAATCAATATATAAAAACCAGTTGCATTTTACACACCAAAAATATTCTAGCAGAAAAAGAAATCAAGAAAGCAAGCCCATTTGCAATAACTACCAAAAAAAAAAATACCTAGGAATAAATTTAACCAAGGAAGTGATATATCTCTACAATGAAAACTACAAAAGACTGATGAAAGAAATTAAAGAGGATGCAAAAAAATGGAAAGACATTCTATGTTCATGGATTGGAAAAACTGATGTTGTGAAAATGACCATACTACCCAAAGTGATTTATAGATTCAATTCAATCCCTATCAATATACCAATGACATTATTCACAGAAATAGAAGAAAAAATTCTAACATTCATATGGAACAACAAAAGACTCTGAATAGACCAAGAAATCCCAAGCAAAAAGAATAAAACTGGAGGCATTATACTACCTGACTTCAAAATATACTATAAAACTATAGTAACCAAAACAGCATTGTACTGGCTTAATATCAGACACAAGGACCAGTGGAATGGAATAGAGAAGCCAGAAATAAATCCATATTTTTACAGCTAACTGATCTTCATCAAAGGCAGTTATAACACACATTGGGGAAAGGACAGCCTCTTCAAAAAATGGTGCTGGGAAAAATGGATAACCATGTGTAGAAGAATGAAATTAGACCCCTATCTCTCTCACCCTATACCAAAATCAACTCAAAATTGATTACGGACTTAAATGTAAGACTCAAAACTATAAACCTTCTGGAATAAAAACACAGGAGAAATGCTTCAGGACATAGGACTGGGCTGACTTTATGAATAAGACTTCAAAAGCACAAACAACAAAAGAAAAAATAAACAAATGGTATTACATCATACCAAAAAGTGCTGCACAGAAAAGGAAACAGTCAACACAGCAAAGAGACAACCTGCAGAATGGAGGGAAACATTTGCAAAATATGCATTCAACAAGGGATTAATATCCAGAATATACAAGGAATTCTAACAACTTGGTAGTAAAAAAAACAAATAACACAATAAAAAGGGAGAAAAGGAGCAAATAATCATTTCTCAAAAGAAGACATATGAATGGCCAACAGGTATATGAAAAAATGCTCAGAATCACTAATCATCAAAGAAATGCAAATCAAAACCACATTGAGATATCATTTCATCCCACTTAGACTGGTTATTATCAAAAAGACAGAAAATAAGGGCCAAGCCCATGGCACACTCAGGAGAGTGCGGTGCTGGGAGCGCAGCGACGCTCCCGCCGCAGGTTCAGTTCCTATATAGGAATGGCCGGTGCACTCACTGGCTGAGTGCCGGTCATGAAAAAGACAAAAAAAAAAAAAAAAAAAAAAAAAAAGGACAAAAAATAACAATGCTGGTGATGATGTAGAGAAAGGGAAACAATTTTACACTGTTGGTAGGACTGTAAATTGGTGCAGCCATTATGGAAAACAGTATTGAGGTTTCTCTAACAACCACAGACAGAAATGGCACATGATCCAGCAATCCTGCTGCTGGGTATGTACCATAAGGAATGAAAATCATCATATCGAAGGGGCACCTGCACTCCTATGTTTATGGCCACTCTATTCACAATAAGCAAGGATATGGACCCAATCTAAGTGGATGAGTTTGGAGAAAATTATGTTCAGTGAAATAAGCCAGGCACAGAAAGAAATACTACATGTCCTCACTCATATATATGAGATAAATAAATACCAAGTTGAACTTGTAGAAGAAGAGAGTAGAACTGTGGTTACTAGAGGTGGGAAAGGGGAGGGGGCATAAGCAGGGGTTGGTTAATGGACACAAAATTACATCTAGATAGGAAAAACCTACAATTAACAATAACTTACTGCGTGTCATCAAATGGCTAGAAGAGAGGAGATCAAATGTCCTCATCACAAAGAAATGATTAAGTTTTGCAGTGAGGAATATGCTAATTACCCTGATTTGATCATCACACATTATATACAGGTGTTGAAATATAACCCTGTACCCCATAAATATGTATAACCAATATATTTCAATAAAAGTAAATAAATAAAATTAAAAAATTAAAGTGGGGCGGATGAAAATGTTAACATCAGAAGAAATACTTCCAGATGCCTGGGGGTGGTGGGCTGTGTCACGCTGGCTGTCAGTGGCAGAGAGAGACATATTGGCAGACAGCCTGCAGGGAGCAGGGTCTCTTCAGTTACGAGATATGAAAGTCTTTCTGACAATGACCACTGCTGCACACCACATCTTCCCACGAAGGGCAAGTACACATTGCAGACACATGGCTGGCAGCGGCAGCAACAGCAGACTCTTGGACACTGAAGACGATGACACACATTTAATAGCATGTGGCTATCAGTCTCTTTCTAGAAGCCAAAAGCAACAGCAGAACCAAAGAGTGTTTTAAACCATGGGCTAACATTTTGGTTTTAAAAAATATGCCTAAAATAAAAATATGTCTAGCCAACTCCATCAAGGGACATAAGAAACACTGTGCTCCTGATAAATCTCCATACCACAGAGAACATTATGGGAAACTTTCAAAACAAACAAAGCCTACTACAGCAGTTTAATAGTCAAATTTCAGAAAACAAAGACTACACTAATCCATTCATTTACAGACAGTCTTTGAATCAGGATAGTTATAAAGAATACGCTTTCCTAATTGCACCGGGAGTTTGTAATCTAAGAGAAAAATAAACATATAAGTGATGAAGAGTGACACAATTTACTTTAACTATTGTAATCCTTAAAAGGCCTGCTCTGGGGACACATGCAAAGTGCCGTAAGAACACCAGGTGTCAGGAGCTGTCCCTTAGACAGGTATTGAAAGACTCCTGAGTTATCCTTGGTGACAGTTAAGGGAAGAAGATGTTGCTGGTACATCATGTGCTTGAGGGCAATCCTAGAGCACAAAGGGGACAGAGAGAGAGACAGAGAGACAGTGAGAGAGACAGAGACAGCAGAGAGACAGAGACACCAGAGAGACAGAGACAGCAGAGAGACAGAGACAGCAGAGAGACAGAGACAAAGAGACAGAGAGAGAGAGCTTGAGAGAGCAAGCGCACGCACCAGGCCCAGAGCAAGCCGGTGATGCTCATCGGAGAGTGGAGAAACTGATGGAGGGGAGGAGTGGGGAGGGGTTAGCTGGGAGGTGAGCAGGAGAGGGGTCACAGGACACTGGCAGGCAGGCCCCACCTCCTTGCACCGGCCCTATCTCCTGGCCTTGCTGGTAAGGAGCTGGTGCCTGCACTCTCTGGGGAAATCACATGGAGTCACAGAAGCTCCTTGGTTTTTCAGGATCAGCTTTGCTTTTTAGGGAGAAAATTCTGGTAGCGACTTGGAGGGTGGGTGGGAGAGCCTGGAGTAAAGACGGCCTTGGCCAGTTGGGGCAGAGCCCACAGTTAGGACAGGGCCCGGGGGCCAGGGCAGGGCTGCTGCACTGGCGTGGAAAAGCTGGGCAGAGGAGACAATGGCAGGAGCCACAGTGCCGAGGCCAGCCTTGAGCACTCCAGACTCCCTGGGAGGGGTCAGCCCAGAGCAGGGGAGGCTGAGCAGTGCGGTTTGGGGCTGGCCTCACCTTACCTACAGGCTGGGGCCATCTAGTAACTCTGTGCAGGAGGAAGCCAAGGACTGCAGACTATGACAGAAGGCCAGACTCTGTCATGCAATGTGGAGGGGCCGAGCTGATGAGGTTAGAGTCACCACAGAACCAAGAGGACTGGGAGGGTTCCACTGTGGGAGACTGAGAGGACACCAACCCCGTTAACAGCGATGGCAGACAAGGACGCTGCATTTATCGCACACTAATGTGTCTGCTATGGCTGTAGATAAATTAGGTATATCTACTTTGACCCTTACAACAACACAGTGATGCCCTAGAATTCTAAAGATATGATGTAGCCTGGAATATCAGAAGAATGGGCTAAAACGCTTGGAATAAAGAATATCAGAAATAGCAAGGTGATAAGATTGGCTGTTGAAATAGGCAGTCACGCATTTGAAAACAAAAGCAATAGCTAACATTTGACTGCTATGTGTCAGACACTGTGCTAAGCGCTTTTAGATATTCTCTTAGTTAATCCTCACAATAAACAATGAGGTAAGTACTTTTGTTCCTTTTTTAAATTTTTTTTTTTTTTTAATTCAGGTCAGGGCCAGTAGGGCACAGAGCTGGGACTCAGGTCTCACCACTGGCTCTAGAACTTGCAGTAGGAAGCATATCACCCCGCCTCTTCACTTGTTTTACCCCATTGGCCACAAGGACACAGACATGGGCATTTGGGAACCCCCTGGGAAAAGAGAACCCAGTCAAGACCTGGAAAACAGTCTCTGTGGATGGTGCTACCAGGGTGCAGGGGACAGATGTTGTAGGGGAGTGCACAGTAGCTAGACCCCGAAAAGGCAGGGGAGCAGCCCAAGCCCTTCCACAGCTGCCTTCCAGAGTTGTTCAGAAGTTTCCAGCACGGGAAACAGGAAACACAAGCAGCCTGATTTTCATACTGGACTCCTCTTTAGAAGTCAGATGTCACCAGATTACTTTGCCAAAGTCTTATAAGATTAGTGATTTTATTGACCATTGATGAGGTTCAACATTCTACTAAGAAACAGTATTTTGAAACTTTCACATTTAAAAGTCCTTCCATTAAGCACATACAATTTAAGACATTTCAGCAGTGATCCATTGTCATGACTAGTTATTCAAGATTGTTCCACTGAACTGAATCTTTATGTGCAGTGTATAAAAAAGTGGTTTGTAGCCTTTTCTTCTTTCACAGAAGTACTTGCTTAAAAATTAGCATTGTTAACGGGATTAGTATTCCCAAAAGTCTTAGGGACAAGTAAACTGATAGAATTAAAAGATAGTCACTACGAAGAAGAGAATTTTAAATGAGCATCAAATACTAATTGTCAATGTAATTTCAATACAGCAGTTTGAAATGAATGTCTGCCTTAATCTGTTAAAGCATAATTTATAGGAAATCATTCAGGTACTCTGCAATCTTAATTGTTTAATGGTAATTGAAACAACAGGATTCTTTCGGTTCATAATGTTCAGAACTTTAAGTGAATTTTCAAGCTGTGGTTTGTGGTCTACTTCTGTTACCTTGTTTCAGAGGAGGATCAGGACTGGTCTTTCCATTTAGCAATGACATTGAACCTCATCTGATTAAAAGGAGCATAACATCCAGTGGTAGTCACTAGTTAATAAATATGTTTTATTAACCATCATTTTTAAGGCTAGTCTTTATTGCTTTCCAGAGAAGTATCCTTGGTGTTACTTTTTCTAAATTATCTAGGGTGGGAAGATTAAAATATTAACAACTTCAGATTGATTAGACATTTAAAGAACCACATAAACCTCTGGCTATGTAAGTTCACAAAAGAGGTTTTAAAAAGGTAAATTAAAAGTCTGTGAATAGAGTGGGTGCAAAAGAATGGACCCTGGTTATTCTTGTTAGAACACTAGTGTGGCCGCCCAGAAGCAGGCAAGAAACTGCACAGCCGGGGTCCTGGGCAGGAGCCAAGGGCAGCATCCCCTGCCTGGAAGCAGGCAAGAAACAGAGCATGCCTACGGTCCTGGGCAGGAGCCGAATGCAGTAGCCCCCACCCAGAAGCAGGCAAGGAGCACCTCGAAGACACTACATCTATGTGAGTGTCCCACTACAGCCACTCAACTGCAGTGACACAAGGAGAGTCACCAGCAGAGACCAGGAAAACAAGAGCAGCCCACTCCAGAGTAATAGAAGAAGCAACTTCTCTACCATGCCCCTGCTTTATTTTAGATTTTAGTAATTTCTGTCTTCTCTCTTTTTTTCTTGTTTAGTCTAGATACAGGTTTGCAAATTTTGTTGATCTTTTTAAAGAATCAATTTTTGGTTTTGTTGATTTTCTCTTTTGTTTTTTAATTCCCTATTTCAAGTACTTCTGTTGTAATTTTTGTTATTTCCTACTTATATTTGCTTTTGGTTTAGTTTGCTCTTCTTTTTCTATTTTCTTAAGGCAGAAGTTTACATTAATGATTTGAGATTTTTCTTTTTTTAATATATGTGTTTACAAGTATAAACTTTCCTCTAAGCACTGCATGAGCCCTGCATCCTATACATTTTGATACATTGCACTTTGGTTTTTATCTCAAAGTACTTTCTTTTTACCCATTGTTTATTTAGGAGAATGTTGTTTAATTTCCACACATTTGTGAATTTTCTAAATTTCCTTCTGTTACTGTGGTCAGAAAACATATTTTATATGATCTTAGTCTTTTTAAATGTATCAAGATGTTTTGCGGCCTAAAACAAAATAAAAAAAAAATTCATAAAGTTAAAAAAAAAAAAAAAACAGAACACCAGTATGGGTTTTAATCATTTTGTCTTATATAATATTGGAAAAAATAAAGGAAAATAAACCAGAAAAAACCTACAATGTGAAGTAGAAAATATTTGAGACTAATTCTCCTATATTGTTTAATAAAGTTTACATAAAATGTCAAGAAAAATGCATTTAATATCATAATACATTTTTACCCCTGAGAATAAGACACACTATGTATTTTTAAGTCATAGTAAAAATTTACTTTGCATAGAATTCACCCAAGCAAGAGGTTTCAGAGTGATTAATTTCTTCCAAAATTAAATATGTACATAAAAACAATATAGCTCTGATTAGTTTTGGTCTCTCATTAATTACACTGAACATGTTTACACAATAGTTACTTACTTAGGTAGCTTATTACTAATTAGTATCTATCCATCCACAAAAGCCATCAGTGCAAATTTACAGGCTGATCTGATTATTAAATTAATAAGACTCAGCAGTTTTAAAGTAAAAACAAAGCTAATAAAATTGTGTACCTCACTAGAGAAGGAATTATGTGGACAATAGGTAGAAAATCAGTTGTTTTAATACTTATTAACTTTATCATGAAATTAATCAACCAAGAAAAATACCAAAACCACCTTAACCTACTGCTCCGTTCATTGCCATTCCAATGGATAAGTCCTGTTTCAAGTCTGTGTGCAGCACATTTCTCTGACTCTTTACAAGGTTCATCAGCGTCACCCTGACAAAGTCTCTCCTTGTCCAGACGTCAGTCAGGCTCCTCTGAGCCCTCTTCTCAGTGAGGCCCCATCCTTGGATCTTGCCTTCGGCCTGCCTAGTCCAGTTGTGGCAAGGATCTTGCTAAGTCAGTTTGATGAGAATTCCCCTGCCCTTGGTATCTGATCACCCAGCCTGCTTTCAGCAAGGATCCTGTCAAGTCAGTTTAACCAGAGTTTCCTCTCCCTTGCTGCTTACCAGTTTTGCAGCCGCTGACCCCCTCATTCTGCTCACTGGCAATACCTCCACATCTGTCTTGCTGTACTCAACGTTGAGCCAGATCTCTTTCCCCTGTTGCCAGGGTCTTGATACCTATTGCAATAGTCTTGAATAAAGCTTCCTTTACCATTTTAATAAGTATCAGAATAATTTTTTTCTTTAATACCACCCCTCCCCCTTTTGTCTTGTTTTGGCTTTAATATTATTAGCCCAGTAACAAATCCAGACAGAGATAGTCCACAACGTAGAGCCATCCTACTACGCCTTAAAGCTAGCAATGTACGATATTACACTACAGGTTTACACAGGTCCTGATTCAGACCTTCAATATTTTCACATTAAAGTAAAATTAAAGTAAATATATAAAATAAAATGCATTAACTACTCATTTCCCATGTAATGTCCTATAGCCACGTGCCCATTTCATATACATGAGATGATAGTCTCTAAAACCTCTGTTAAATATCAATGCTTCCACTCAAGGCAAGAAAACAAGTTCTAATTTTCCAGCATTTATCCAGGAGGGTGACTGTAAGCAAGTCATAACCTCTCTGAGCCTGTTTCCACATCCCTAGAGTAAGAATAACATTATGACCTCCCTTACAAGATTGTGGGGAGCATTAAAAGTGCTAAAACGTGTCAAGTGCCCGGGGTGGCACTTGGAATGCAATAATTCTCAGTAAACGTAAGCTGTGCAAAAATAATCAAAAGGAGAAAACAAATCCATGGCTGCCACAGAGTGCAGTGTGCCAGATAAAATATTATCAACCATTAACAGAAAGAAGTGCTCAAATTTATTTTCATCATTATGTTCAGTTCTCAAGTCTCAGTTGACTGACATTTTTACCACAAATTTAGTCAGTACCAAACACACAGGCTTCACAAAGTTAGCTCGGATGCATTGCCATTTCCTGGCTGTGTTCTGGGGAAATGCAAAAGAACAGGAGGGAGCTGAGCCAGGAACGAGGGCTGTGGATATTCGCACACATTCGGGAGCCTGAGGCCCGGAGTGAACGCTCACCAGGAAGGTAACGAACAAGCGGAACAGTCTGGCTTGTGTTCCTTCATGTGAGTTTTTCACTGCTGTGAGGCTCATGCTGTGGGGACTTCTAAGGGCGGCTGCAAGGCTGCTCTTTTGTGTCTGCTGTGTCCTCAGTGCTAATCTTTGCTCTCGTGGAATAATCGCATCACACTGTCAATCGAATATCCCGAATCTTATCACTCTTTTGTACACATTTTTTTAAATCACAACAATTTACTAATTGAGTACTTTACTATGAATCGGACACTCTCTAGGGACTTTATGCTCATTATTTGTTTCATACCCACAACTTTTCAAGTTAAATATTATTATTACAGGGGAGAAAACAGGCTCCAAGAAATTGAGCAGGTTGCCCTACATGACAGGGCTGGGAAGTGGCAGAGCCAACATCTGCTAAACTTCACAACCCAGCTTGTTCTTTCTGCTTTGCAGCCTCCCACACTTTCACTTTAAAATGAAAAATAATGACAATTCTTAAAATAACTCTTATGTCTTCTTTTTGGCATTCCCATTGCTGCCAGAAGCTATATTTTATTTATGATTCAGTTCTTGCAAGTATTCTTCTTTTCCAAAAGTATGCTCTTTTACTTTCTAAAGAACACACTAAATGTTGCTTTTTAAAATTTTGAGATTTTTGAAGTGTGCAAAAACTGACCTCTCGGAAGACCCTTCATGTTGCTGACTAGTTTTTATTGGACCTGTACTCTATTTCCATTCCAGGGATATCACCTAGACCTGGGTCTGATAGATCCTAAAAGACTGTATCCACTTATAATTGAAAACAAAGACAAATTTTAAAATAAATAACCATTAATAAAAGGGGGGAGTAAAGTTAAAAGATGACAGTGTTGTTGGGCAGTGGGTAAATATTAGCATTGTATGTTTATGAGTTTATAGTCTCCCATCAGCACATAAACTCTATATCATTAAAATGTGCCCTTCCCCCCAAGTGCATCATAAACCAATTTCTAAGTGTCCTCCAAGCCATGGCTGTGAGCAAGGGAAGGCCACAACATGTCACAATCTGACAGGGAAATGGAAGTCTACAAGGACACCTGTGTGAGTTTCCAGGGTGTCTGCGAGGGAACTGCATCTTACCAAACACTTATCACAAAATCCCAGATGTAGGGGGACTGCTGACAGTAGGAATGAGGAAAGGAATCAAAACAGGTCTGATGGAGATGGCCGAGCAGGGAGGGGTAGTGGAGGGGGTTGGGGAGTGAATCTGGGGCCAGCAGTGTAGACCTGCCCATTACCTGGAGAAAGCCATGTGCCTAGAGAAGTGGGGCTAAGGCAGCAGAAGGGATGGATGAGCAGACACAGAGCATGCTGCTGGCACAGGGCTCCCAGTCCTGGTTCCCCAGACATTTGTGCCAAGGAATTCCAGCTTGTGTATTCTGCTTTGACCAGGGTGCTTGTCACTGGCAACCAGAAGGCTGCCAAATAATAGTTAGCTGTCTTCTTTGTTCAGCTGTGACAATTATAGCAGTGCCCCTTGGATCAAATATGGTCACACACAAACACAAGAAAGGTGGTGACATCACTTGGCAGTTGTAGAGTGTAAGGGGGCATCTCAATCCTTCCCTTTCAAAGTATTGTCACCAGACTTGAACTGTTGTGAGTACACAGAGATTGTTAGAAATGCAAACTCTCAGGCCTTCCTAAGACCTCCTGATTCGGAACACGCTTTACAACACGATCCTCTGATGATTTGCAAGCAGAAGAAAGCTTGAGGAACACTAATGCAGATGGTTCAAAACACCACCAAAATGAAAATAATATATATCCTCTCAACGAAAATTCTCAGACACTCAAGAATGCATGTGTAAATTTCTGATTCCAAGGACCTTGGGTCAAGAAGCACTGTTTCAGTAGAATGTGTGCCTGTCTATCCTGAACTGACAAACCTTTGAAATTCATGTGTGGATAGTGCATTAATCAGTTTGGTATGCTATAGCAAACTACCATAAAATGGGCAGCTTATAAACAATTTCTTCTCACTGTGTCTTCACATAATGGAAGGGTCCAGGGGGGCTCTCTGGGGTGTCTTTCATAAGGGCACTAATCCCATTCATGGGGCTCCACCCTCATGACCTAATTACCTCCCAACATCACTTCAGGGGTAGGATTTCAACACATGAATTTGGGAGAAAGGACACAAACATTCAGTCTATAGCACATAGGTTAAATAAAATATTTATATTATATATGTACAGTGTGGAAAGAAGACCTCCATAAATCAAAAGGGTGTTTCTTTTTGTGGTGAATGTTTTAGAATAGGGGGAAAGGGAATAAGACTCTTATGAGTCTTACTTTGTAGGATTTGTGTAAGTACCTGGGGTACATACATGCACATGGCATTGATTCACTATTTGCAACCATGTTGTCTGAATGTGTTAAAGAACAAGTGTGCTTGTGGCCAGCATAGAATGGTTGCCAAGTAAAATGGCATTGGACTGCAAAGTCACAATCAGCTGGAACTGTCCAAGCCACTGGGACACAGAAGGATAAAGAGCTTCTCCCAGCAGGTCCTTCTACCGCAGGTCTCCCACGCCCTTGGATAGTCTCATTCTCCACAGCCCAGCAGCTCCTTACAGGACATATTCATGATCTTCTCCCTCACTCTTAAACAGTGCAGGGCTCATAGTAGACACTGGTCAAATATTTGTTGAATAAATTGTCCCACACAAGAATACTGATGGATACTTCACCACCTCCTCTCATATTTATTGAATTATGCTGAGTAATCTATCTAGAATTTCAGCTTATGAGGCATAGCTTCTAGCCAACGTCTTCAAGACCTACTACATATTATTGTAGCCCAGGTTACCCAACAACAACCTTCTGGAGTTAAAATAACCTTACCCCATAAAATTTTCCTTATAGGCAGAACATTCACTCTAGTGTTTTATGAACATGCTGAATATATCAGACAATTTTCCTACTGAACGTTTTCTCTGTACTCAATTTAAGAAGCAAGACAATCTGAGATTTTAGTATTAATAAAGCACATTGGCTTATGAAAAGGGCGCAGCATTCTTGGATCTGCAGTGGCCGATGCTTTGGGCAATAGGGAATAATATCCAAGCATGTATGTGGTGTTATAAAATTTGAGTTCAAAATTTCAGTATTGCATAATTATGGGTATAGCTTCCTCTTGGGTAAAAAGTGTCAAGAAAGGATTTAAACTGGTGTAGTTTTAGTTGGAGACTATTTGATTCCCGTTTATTTTTGCCAAAAGATGGGTTCTTCGGCCGTAAGCAATTGGTGCCCCAACTGGCTGGTATCACGTAGCTGGGTACAGCCCCAGCCTCATAAGGTGAAATGTTTTCGTATGTTCACCAGGATGCATGCACAGCCTGAAATACCAGTGACTGCTGGACATTGCAGAAAAATTCTTCATGTTGCTGATTCCAATAACGCTTAATGCCTTTACTAACAGAGAGTGAAGTGGTTCAGGATAGCTGTCCTCAGGGAAGAAATGTAGAGCAGAAATTGCATAATTTATCCCCAGCTAGATGCTTTTGCTTGGCCATCTGGAGCAGTCTCATTCCTTTAAAACTTTGCAGAGTTCAACCCAGCAGTATGTAGTTAGAGGCCAAAAAGTTAACACAGGATGCTCTGAATTTCCATTTTTTCCCAACCATGCATTATTATAATTGAACCATGTAGAAGTAGCACTGTACTATCTTCAATATGGGATAAACAGAGGACAATCTAATGGAAAGCCACTACTGAAATACGATACACATCTGGATTTGGGGGGAAAGGTGATCTCCGTGCAGCAGGAAGAAATTCTACAGGGAACAGGAATTTTGAACTAATGGGGCTTAATTAGCTGGAAGCCTGGGCACCTGCTATAGCACTACCACAAAACAACTGTTGATATATTTACTATGGTTCAGAAGTGGTCTTATTGGAAAAAAAATTGGTCAAATGGAATTGAAACATTTTAAGTCAATAGTGGTCAAATTATATTCTTTTGATAGATTTGGAGGTTCTCTTCTTGAAATTCCAAAGTAATGATTGTCCATCTCTTCTAAAAGATAACTACACTGTGACTATTTTCTCTTGCTCAACAAAAAATAAATTTTTTAAAAAATGTAAATGAGCAGGTATTTGTTGATAGAATAGATAATGGCATAATATAACTACTCAAAAATCTCTGCTCAACATACTCTTAGTTTAGCAAACTGTAAAGTCTTATGAGACCAAAAACTTTAAAGGGCAATAAATTTTTTCTAGCAATGAGTGGGCACAGTTGATAAATAATTTTACTTTCTCTGTCAGCTCTTGAGAAGACATTTCAATTAGGCATCACTTTCATATTTGTTAATGTGTGAAAGATTCATGTAAAACTACCAAGGAACCAAATTGCATATGCTAACAGTCAAAATCTAATTATTTCTCTTCAACAAATTATACTTCTTATTGTTTTTGTGAATTCTTAACCCGATCGGCATAATACACTCATACTAGAATCTCACTCGTGAACTGTGTATGCTTCTGTCACATTTGTTATAATGACAATGCAAAATAATTGTGAGTAGCAAAGTGACCTTAGGGCCTTTAGCCAGTTCAGAAGCATTAAATGGAAAATATGGCAGTGGGACAGCCTGGTTGATCTACTCTTCTTATTACAGTCAGTCTTAGCATCCTCCATCTCTTTTTCCATGAGTGTCACTCCTAACTGCATCAATATTACATGGAAACAAACACAATTTGCTTCTAGTAATAAAACATACAGGAATGCCTGAACACACAATAAATAGTATGCCCATTCATCAGAGGTGCACTAATGAGAAGACACAGAATTTTTTTTCTGCAATTAGAAACCATCATTCTGCATTGCTTACCTTTACAATGTTGCTGTAAATTTCATATCATAGAATGGCACGTAGAAAAATATAATATTTTTGTACCTAAAATAATTGAAAAAATGATTCATTTGACCCCTTTTTAGTGGGAAATACAACTCTTAGAATTAAAATATCTTCATATATATCTTTTACTTATTGAAATAATTTAAATGCCCCAGAATTCAGTGGTTCATAAAACTATAAATGAACAACCAAGATACACTTCAAGCATCAGCGGTCATACACTTCTTTTAGGCCAATGGTCTCCAGTGAAAATACCAGGCTCACCATCAAGACCTTTAGTGGAATTAAATATTTTAGATGGAACAAGCTGTTTCTAGCATGTTCTTAACCATTATTCTTCATACTCTCTAAAACTTGTCCTCATTCTAACTTCAGAATCTGCTGTTTTGGCTTTATTACAAACAATATAATGCTGGTTGTCTGTACCGGCCAAAGGACTTCAATGAAATAACTAGTACGGTTCACTAGATTATGCTTGAGGACATACACATTTAAAGCATAATTCGAAGGAACAAAACGGAATATTAGTGCTATTCTGATTAATACAATAACTATCGGGAATAAGTGTATATAAATTAGCTTTTTTTTTTTTTTTGCCAGCTGGCCGTTATAAGGATCCAAACTCTTGACCTTGGTGTTCTAACACAGTCCTCTAACCAACTGAGCTAACCAGCCACCCCTGCAGAACATTAATAATTTTGAGGAGCAAGAAATATTGCTTCTTTGGAGCTAGGGATGAGATTATTCTCAACCAGAATGTGCAGATAAGAATAGGGGCAAGGGTGAATCCTCCAAAGGAAAGTCCTTCATTGGGGAGGGGATGGGGCATGTGGGGGCCACCACTCAGTCGCTAGTGGAACAGCCTTGGGAGTGGAAGAGACAGTGATCATTCCCCTTTGGATGTGAAATAGAAAACAGAAGTAGAAATGTCATAAATAAAGATGTATTTGCACTTCAAGTCCTTTGGGTGTAACTGGTACGAGCTGCTTCACAGACTTTAGACCTCAGATGTCTTCATAGCAGGGAGTCTGGTATCCCCCTCTTGGGGCTTCCGCTTTTCCCCTGCAATGTCAAAAATCCTGCCCCATGAGGGCTTAGTCCCGACAGCTGTTCCCAGCAGTCTCCTGGGTCCCTTCCTGCTGCTGTTCCTCACCACTGCTCAGTACCCTCCATGAAGCTGAGGGCTTATAGCCCCACAGCTGGTGGGCCCAGATCTGGAATGGGCTGTTGGCCTCAGTTGAGGTTTTCTGGAAAGGACAATCCCATTCTCACATTGCTGATCTCAGCTAAGTGTGTCCCAGGCTCTGGCACCCAAGGCTGCAGGTCTCATGCCCTTGCTTCAGTGCTGCACTAACTCCTTCCAGGGCACCAACTCCTCCACGAGGGCTGAGGCCAAAGGGACTTCAGTATTCTCTGCCCTATGGATCCAGCGTTCATGCCCCTGCTTCCTCCCTAGGGATGCACACTGCTAGTGCGTTTCCTTTTTCCTTTCCTTTTTATACCCCATTTCTTTGGACATGGTGCTACCTGTCCATCCTTTCTGGGGTAGCCACACTTAATGCCTTCCTACCTTCCCTGTTCTGAGACAAATTCCAGGTTCTCACTAGTCCCTGGACAATGTTGTAAAGATTAGCCTGTGGTTTTTCCTCTTCATTGTACCCTGTATATACATATATATATATTTTTTTTTTTTTTGCTTTGTTTTTATGTCACTCATATGGTAATGCTTTAGTATATTCAAAATTGGAGATTTATCCTTGATTGATATGATATACATGTTAATATCTCTACAAAAGACCTGTCCTCCTCAGGATGCCCTGCTAGGGAGATAAAGTTCAGTTTTTGTCTTCTCCAGGAAGAAGAAGGGTTAAGTGCAACAAGCACAGATCATGAAGAAGGTGAGAAGGGCATGGTGCAAGCCTTCAGGGACAAGCAACAGTCTGCACTGGGCAGTGGCAGGGACCACTGGGCACAGTCTTCACTTTACATAGATGATTGAGAAGAAAGGAGCATCCAGAGGCTTGGGGCTTGAATGATTGCCCAAGATCATACCTTCTTAGTGCCAGAAGAAAACAGGTATTCTGACTCATGGCCTTCCATGATGTCATGCCTGTACAATTTTAAATGCCACATCAAAACAACACAAAAGAAAATAGGAGCGTTATCTTTTATTTTGCACTCGGTCTGCTTCCACATGGCCTGATTTTTCCACAAAACACGTACCAGACTTGAATGGCAAAAGCCTTATCTTTACAAGATAAATCCACCCAAGGAGTATCTTTTAGGACAAAGGGCACACAAATAAAGGAGTTTAGCACTTAGAAGGAAGAACAAATATTAGGAAATTAAAGGGAACTTGTGTCTACTTAACTTTAGATTCTTTCATTTTTGAAAAATAAATTATTGTATCCCTTACTATTATTGCTCTAAATCTATTTGCAAAATGTTTTTCTAGTAGATATTTTTCACTATTTTTCAATTATGGCAAGTTTATACATCAATCTAAAATGCAGCAAGACTCATAATGAACAATTCAAACTAGATGCTTGTTTTTTCAAGAATGTCTCTCATGTATGGACATCTGGGAGACAAGTGAAGGATAATTAAATGTAATATTTTTTAAAAGGAAAAAGCACAGTACAACTCTATGGGAAAAGAAAACAAAATAATTTAATTAGATGTAGGCATGAAAACAACTCAAGTTAAGTTTTATTTCATGTTAATTTTTATTAATAGATTTTTTGGCACAAACCCATTTTGAAAGAAAAACGAAAGGAAATATCATGTGTAGACAACCTTCTAGGTGCAAGAGAAAGAAGATTCTTTGTCAAGCACACCTGTATTCAAACAGCAAGTACTGTGTTTGTCAACTGCTAAGTGATCTGTGAGATAAAGCTGGCCTTGGATTCCCAAAGAATGTTCAAAGAAACATTAAATAAAGTACGCTTAAAATTTGCCTTTAGATTCTTACCTCGTTTTCCATCACTTTGGTGGAAGTTTCTACCACGTGTTACAGAGGACGAGGCCTTTTCCTTCCAAGCCTTCGCCCTGAGTTCCGACCTTTCCCGTTTCCTCTTCCCATGCCCAGGAGCGACTGCGGGGCACGTTGTCTTTCCATGAGGCCAGCGGGTCCGCCCTCCGCCAGACTCTGTCCCGGGCGCCAGGGTGCAGCGCGCAGGGGCACGACAAGGGCTTGGAAACGAGAGGGAAGGGGGCGGGCAGGGCGGGGACGCCAGGGGAGAGGGAGCCCCCCAGGGACGACTGCAGGGAAGCAGGTGAGGTGGCGCGGCAGGGACAGGTGCCCGGGCGGGCTCCAGGAAAGCGGGCCGTGCGAGCAGGCGCGGGCCGGGGACAGCCGGCCTCTGCTCACCGCCACGTGCCGGAGCCCGCCCCGGGCCCGCCCGCGCCCCCTGCCCCTGACAGCGGGATCTGCAGCCACTTCGCCGCCAAAGGCCTGCTGGGTCTCTCCCTTGGTACGTAGAGCACAGCCACCTCCACCCCACCGGCCAGTAGGTGGGTTCCTGCCCACCCTCTCTCCTCTTCTGCTTCCGACCCTTTTATCCTTAAAAGTGTCATGCTTCTTGTCCCCGCCTTGGGTCCCTGCGTGGCCGCGCTCAGCCCAGACCTTGGAAAGCCTGTCGGCCCCCTGCCTCCATGGGCCTCTGGGGACATTCCCTGCAAACGAGCGAACCCTCGCGCCCCGGACCCGGGCTCTCGGCGCCTAGAGCACCATGGAAAGCCGTCTTGTCGCCTGTCCCTGCTGCCAGAATGGAGGCTGCACCGAGCAGGCCTTGCCTGTCCCGGCCCCAGCAAGGAGCGGAGGCAGAGCCGAATCCCAAAAACGAGAGGACGAAGAGCAAGTCTGCCTCCTGCAGGGCTGCGAGAACCGACGCTTCCCACACTCTGTCAAGCCAAGGTCCACAGAAAACGCTTGCCACAGGGAAGCGATTGTCACCTCGGTAACGGTAATGTCTGCGTTCCCTCAGCTGACAAGTGCTTCCTATATTCCAGACACTGTATTATGCGCTCGGGACACAGTGTTAACAAAGAATGATCCCTTCTTTTGTGGAGCTAATAATGTCTGGGGGAAAAAAATAAGTCAATACACATGTTGAATAAAGTTGTCAAAAAGCAAGTAAAGCGGGCCATCGACGCATGCAGCAGCACGACCTGACCTTTAAAAACAGATTTGTATACTCTTTCCTCAAACCTGGGACCTCGAGGACTGGCTGCTCAGCTGTATTAAACAGCCCGGCACCAGGAGGCTCGGTGTCCTGCGGGTCTGCTGCTCTCACGCCGCTCCCTGTCCAGGCACTACCTGGCTTCTCTCCTCTTCTACACCCAAGAGATTTCAGCTCAAAACTGGTTTCCTTTCCCCGTTTGCCTCTCCCCATTGCTTCTGGGTACTTTCTAGATCTCCAGGGTTTCCTGATCCTTTCTAGACCATTGCACTGTACCTCCCCAGGGATCCTCTTTTATTTTTAAAAACTCTAAAGCTCCAGGCTCCTACAGCTGTGTGTGCACAAAAAGAAAAAGTAAAAAGCGTGATGATTCTCCTTCCTCCCCACATGTATCTCCCAAGGGAAAGACCAGGCGGAGCATTTTCCTACAGCATAAATCTCAAAATCCTGATAAATACAAACCAGAAACTGAAAAAAAGTTACAATTTTACAAGCTATCGTTTTAACTCTTATGAAACTTTGTTCAAAACAATGACATTCACGGCTAGGAGAACTAAGAATTGTTCCTGTATTATAATCAGCAGGGACTCGGAAGAGGTTCCCCCTTTCTATTACACAAAGCCACTTGCTAAAATATGAGGGTGCTTCAAAAAAAACTGTGGAAAAATAGAATAGAAAGATAATAGGAATCTTTCCATGAGCTTTTTGAAGTACCCTCGTGTAGTGGTGGCTTTTGGGACCCATGCAAGATCTGAGCAGGATGAACGTCATATCAAAATGAGCGTGCCTCTACACTGGAAAAAACAAACCTAAGAATTTTATTAGAAGACTGCCATCTACTAAACCTACTCTCCAGGCTAATGATTTGACTTCACATATCTCTCACACCCTTTCCTTTAAAAATTTTGATTCGAGGAAAAAAAAAAACACAAAAAACATTTCTGAACATTAAATCACCATTTTAGGCACTTACAATCTTAGTAAAGTCATGCTAAAGATGGGTGTTTCTAGTGCTTTCTCAATAAAAGTAACTTTTTAGCTTCAAGAGACACTAATTGACCATTTTTGTAACCTTTGTAAATTACATGTATTTGTACCCTGCCTTATTTTTTAAAAAGAGAGAACATTTTAGAATTGACCATGTCCACCTCTGAGCTTTAATGGGTATAATAATATTAGTACTAACAGCACCTAACATTTAAATAGTTCCTGGCACATGGTTAGCACTATTTTTCAGATGAGGACACTGATGCCAAAGGATTGAAGTTACTTGCCAAAGGACACAGGGCTAATAGACTGTGAAAGGAGAATTCAAGAGCAGGAAGTCTGGTTCTGGGGTCTGGGTCCTAACTACTGGACTCTACTACCTCCCAACTAGATCCCTGAGCCTGAAATACATTTTAGGCTAAACTTGCTAAGAGTCTTCCTCACACAGAGAAACACTGATAAATCACACAGTCATATGCTTTCAATGGGATTTATTCTAAGTTTGACTAGGATCATATTAACAACAATGTGGTCCAAATTGGCTAGGACTAGTGGGGCAAGTGCCATCCAAACTACACAGACATGATGTGCAATCATTCAGGATGGCACCCTTTCCAAACAACTGCTCAGAGCTTGCAGGTCATAAAACAAAAAGCCATTCTGTACTGGTGAGAGAAAGCCCAGGGACTGGGGCAACCAATGTAGCTGTGACAACTTCAGCTAGGTGACTTCCTACGGCCCTGGCTGGGTCTCGTTGGTCAAATCTTGGAAGAAGACGAGTACAGATGGGTATACAAGAAGTTTTGCATAACTTATCCACCCCTGCCACGTAGGGCAACTCTAAAAGTGTTCATGTAGATTCCCTTTCGTAGACTTAGTTTTCTGCTTTCTCTATACAGTGCAGGTTAGTGCTAACCTCTTCCGACTTTACCAGATAATGGCAAATAGAAATTCTACAGTGGATATAAAATCCTTCAGTGTTTAATAATCATAAGGGCTATTCTTAGATATCAGATTTCTTTGCATAGGCTCCACTCTCTGACAATTGGATGCTAGATGTCCAAGTGATCAGGATTCAGCAATAGATTGTCAATCTGCTGCTATCACACATAGAAGGGAAAAAAAGATTTCCTTTCTCTTTACAGAATTTCATTTTCTCTTCTTCTGCATTCAGAAAGTTTAAAGAGAGTAATATTAAAAGAAAAAAACATGATCAGAAATAAAACAAGAACAAAAGGGGAAAGTAAATGATTTAGAAAAAGTAGACGGGAAACACTGACTTTGACCTTCTCTCTGAATTAAGAATAGCAATCAGCTACTTGAAATTGTTCCTGAACAAAAATGAGGTGTAAGTAAATAACGATTACTATAACTAATACTGGGAAGTTTAAAAGTATAATAATTGACCGCACTATTTTCTTGGGATGGTGCTGTGAGAGCTGTTAAGAATCCCCACCGGGACTGAGTTAAAATCCCTACTTGGTGGCTGGTTTGAGATAACTTGGAACATTTTAACAAGTAAATTCTCAACAATGCAACAGCTTTTCAACTGTGCTTGTCTTTAAGGTGGCCAAAATATAGAACATGGCAAAATCTACCTCTGTCTAGGTAGATAGGGTAGAGTGAGTCAGAGAGGGAAGGGCTCCAGGTTGAGAGGCATTCTGATCCAGAGATGTAAAACAAACCATTTTACTGTGCACCTACACCTGGTCTAAACCAAGGGCATCAATTAGAGAAACAGAGATCTTCGTAACTTCTCCCCACCCTTGCCCCCAATCCCTCACAGCATTACAGAATTAAACATCACATCAGCATTCAAATACTTCATGTCTACTTGTCAGAATTTTGGGCCTCTAATTCTTTTTCCCCCCTTACATCATTTTCCACAGAGATTTTTGTCTTTGGGATCTATTTTCCTCTAAAGCCTGCAGGCCCATGCCACATGCTCTTTCTATGAGACTGTCATCCACACAGGTGCGGCACTGGGTAAGGGACCACAGTGAAAATCATTTCCATCTAGGCAAACCCCATTAAACACAGAGCAGTTAAACCTCTTCCCAGGAGGGACTCCGTCTGCCTCGTACCATGTGGCATGTCCCCTGATTCAGACAACAAAGGCATTTCATGCAAACTGAGAGTGAGAGGGAGGCCAGGAAGGCTTCCTAGAGGTGAGCTCTGAGCTGACTTCCCCAGCACAAGCAGGCACAGGCCAAGTGTGGGAAGACAGGCATGGACGTATACCAGCAGGAAGAGCTGTATGTTCAAAGCCCTGGGATTCCTGCATCTCTAGACTTTCTGCTGCGCCTGCATAAAACACAATCTGCTTACGTTTTAATTGTATCAGGGGCTGGACTGGTAGGTACTAATAAGCTGATTTGGTCATCTTAGTTAATTGATAAGGGTACAACATTCCTGCAAGATAAAATAAATACCGTTCATAGGAGTCTTAGCAGATCTAACTCAAGGGCAGATGACGGCAAATAGCTGTTGGGCGATCTATCTTTGGGGGACCTCCAGGACCTCTTCAAGCCTTGCATGTAGGCAGCTGCCTCTTCTAATTGCTCTTGAGGCTCACACTCCAGGTGACATGAGTAGATGAATCTTAAGGTCCACCTCCTCACTCAAAAATCATTTGCACAAAATATTACGGATGCCTATCATATTATATCTAACCATTAGCACTCTGCAGCACTAGAGGTTAAATAAGGACTTTTGGTTTTGTTAGTTTAAGAAAAAAATGAAGATAGTAGACTTAGGAATTTTTTTTTAAAGTATCTTTGGTTGGAATCATGTTCAAATTTTGTTTTGCTTTTCGTTTTAAAATCCAAGCATAAAACAGTCTGAATTGCATAGTTTCTTTTGTTGTGTTTTTACTACTCAGATGAAGAATCACTGAAGAGGACCAACAAAGTTACCCACACTAATCAGAAAAAGGAGTAGAACAAGACGGGTTTTAAACATAACTGAGTTTTTCACTGCATAGCCTAGAGTTTGACAATAATACTGTGCTGTGTCATTTGTTGTGGCTACTCTGCGGCCTGAAAGACAGAACACTTAGATGCTTTCACTTTGCATTTGAAAAGGGTCTTGATATTTGAACTTCGGTCAGACATGGTGTATTTTGTGCAACAGCAAGGAGGATTGCAGGATGCATCTCTTCCACGCGCCCTGACAAGGAGCTGACTGAACTTCAGAGCAGAAAGAGACACGCCGATCACATAAAGAACACGCCAGGATGTTTAAGTTATATTGGTACTTTTTTTTTTTTTTTTTGATAAACATTTAAATAACTCAAACCTGAATCACCTTATGTAAATTAACACTTCATGGAATAAATTTACAAAAACACCAGTGGTTGAACATCCGTTGTTATTCTCAGCATGTTTCTCTGTCCCTTGGAGCCAGACATGCTGATGTCAGACTCCTGTGCCTGGGCTGGGACATCTGATGCTGCAGTGAGGGCCTCCAGATGCCTCGGGATCTGCTGCTGCCAGATAAGGAGGTCTGCAGCCTCATCCATCCAGACATCGGCTCTCAGTTACATGCTGATACTCATGTCTCGGCTAGCACCTCTCTGTGGAACTGCGAGGTCCAAGAAAAAACCTATCCACGTCTCTTCTCTCATGTCCTCCGTCTTCCTACGCTACTTTCTTTCCCTTTGCCTACCACACACGAAACACTCCCGTCCTATAAACAAACAAATAAAAACAACAACATTCCTTTAACTCTCTGCATTTCTTCCAACTTCTTGGAAGCGAACTTCACACTCTGCTACCTCAATTTCTGCCAGATCTGACCACCCTCCTTTCTCTTGAAATACAGAGGCTACTCTTCCGGTGCTCCTACTTCTCCGCTGCTGTGTTCCTCTTTGTCTTCTCTCTCTTTTCCCGCAGTCACCGTGTTGCATAGCTGCAGGGGCACCGCGCCCAGCACAGTTGGAGTTGTCAGGTGAATGGCCTACACAACCACAGGTGACAGCCCTGGCTTTTGTTCTCGTTTTTGTTTCCTTGACTGTGGGGCTTTCAGGAATTCTGGCCTATGTAGCCTTCTCTCATACTACAAATGCCCCCTGGGAAACCTCATTTCTTCCCTTTGACTTAATTAATGCACACTCTTACCCCCGATGACTCTCTGAACTGCAACCCTCGCCTCTATCTCCCTCCTAAACTTACCATATTTCTGAGCTCATACCCTCTCCACCAGGATGCCTAGGTAAAACTCAACAAATTCTCTGTTTTTCAAAAATCTCCCCTTTAGTCACTTAGTTTCACTCTCTACATTACCCATGTACTTCACCATCCGTTCTTCCTCCATAAATGCAAAATCTGATTTGGTCCTTCCTGCACCAGCCTTGTGCTATTATTCCACTTTTCACATGCGTGCTAGGTCTCTAGCTGAAACAGGGACTGCAGCTTTGCTACTCTCCCAACAGCTGTTACTGCACGGAGCTTCCCTTCACCTCATGAACAGAATCAACAGTGGGGGCTGAAATGCAGAGTTTAACGTAGGAAACATCATTCTGTTCCACCACCTGCAGGCTGCTGTGGGAAATCGTGAGGCCACCAACACAGATCCTGCCATCAGTGGCGTCCTAAATCAACTCTTCTGTACAATTACTTCTTGAGGGATGACTCCCAAATCTCAAGAGTGGGTCACACCCTAGCCAGTGGTACCATCCCTCCACCCCCTCCACCTGCCCTCTCCTCACAGTGCCTACATCCTCTCTCTTGCTTGGGCCCCATCAGCACTCACCTGGCCTTCCTTCCAGAACGGCCTCTTCCAGCCCCTCTCCACAGGACCATCTGGCCTGAGTGCTGAGGGCAGGGAGGCTGCACGGTGTCGAGCCCCGGAGAGTGGGGTTTGCTGGAGTAGTGTACCCTGACTCAGCGAGGAGGCACGTAAATAGTACATGCAGTCCAGCATTCAGTTCCACTTCTCTCCCCAACTGGTCACCACAGGGTAGGCCTGAATTCTGACACAGTTCAGCTGGGTCCCATCGCACTTCACCTCAACAATGCCAAGTGGGGGGGCAGGGAGGTCCAGGAGCTCAGGCCCGTTCACTAATGTTAAGTGATCGTTCAAGGCCAGCAAGCTATGTCAGTTACAAAAGTTATGAAGAATTCTGTTTCCAAGGTCAAAGTAACCTCTGAGGGTTAAATTAAAAGAAAAAAATTAGCTGCAATGGAAATTGGAAAGAGATAAAGGAATCCTATTTTCTTCTTGAACAAGATGAAATGTTTATAAACCAGACTCATTTTTTCACAACTGGACTCAAGTCATTTTCCCATTCCCTGCCCCCACCTTTTCCCTCGAATTTGTAGTATTTGGAGGGCAAGGCAAACTTCCTACATAAAGAAAATGGCTTTCAGTTTCAAGATGGCGGCGGCTGCGGCGGCTGGCGCGGAGTAGCTGAGGTGGAAAAGGTGGCCACTGGGCCTCAGGCAGCCGGGAAACTTGTGGACCTTCCTCTGGCCATCTCTTAAGGGAGGATCGCTGCTGCTGGCCGGTCGTGGGGGCTCAACGCCACTTTGCCCCCGGCAGGAGAGGCTGCCTCATTTACAGGCAACAGCTTTGAAGTGTGGAGCAGGAAAAGAACTGATTCTTAGCTGCAAAAGTGAGTCTTGAAACAGGGAACACGGCGCCAGGGCTGCTGTGGATGCAGCCAGGATCCCGGAGGCTGGGGCCGCACTGAAGGCGGCCAGCTGCCCTATTCAGGATTCGAGGTTTCAGGCCGGCATTAAAGAAGATTCCTGGGAGCGCCCGAGCAGCGCCGCGACTGAACAGCCCGAGGCGGCAGCGCCGAGAACACGGAAGGCAACAAACCAGAGACAGAGCGAGCGCCCGACCTGGCACAGCACTGTGAGTGATCCCTGGCACAGCTCTGTTCGGGGGGTGAATGCCCACGCGGCTTCCGCCTGCACCACCAAGCCACTCACTGCCCCGGTGCTGCCTCCATTTTCCCAGGTGCGGGCAGCTCTGCCCTGCTCGGCCATCACTGAGCCCATTTGCTTGGCCTGGCGCGGGGCTTTCCGGACCCTGCGGGCCAACCTCCTCTCCCACTCCCTCCGCGGTTCTCTGGCAGGACTGGGGGTGTGGGGCGTCCCGACCAGTGTTGGGAGGGCTAGGAAGTACGGGTGGGCCGACTGTCACTCCACCACACCCTGGACTCCGGCCCCGGTAAACTTCCTGTTACTGGGAGGGAGATACCATCTCTGCGACCACCAGTTTGGAAAAAAGCCTAATGAATTTCTGGTTGGGAATAGTGTGTGGTAGGAGAGTTCCCAGGTCCGCTTGAACCTGCCGGAGAGCAGGCTGCAGGCGGGCACTAGACTCGGTTTATACCGGGGGGATACAAAGGTGAACAAGACCCGAGAAAGATCTACACAGTGCTACAAAGGCACCCAGAGAGACCGGTCGTCTGTGCCTAGCAGAAACCTGGTAGACTTCCTGGGCGAGGCGGTGCTGAGCAGGGTCTTGAAGGCCCAGCTGATAGACGAGGGGTGCAGAAGACACGCCCCAGCCCAGCACAGTGTGCACAGAGGGGGGAGACGTGCGGCCAGGGAGGCGGAGTCTCGACAGAAACCACACACCCGGTGGGGTCGCCACTGCACGATCTAACAGCCTGGGCCAGAGCACACGGAACGGGGAGAAGTCCTGTACAGAAAGTGAAAGCTCAACAGAGATCACACACCCTGTGGTACGTGATCCACCAGCCCAGCAGAGTACAAGCTGACCAGAAAGGTGGATCCCCGGAGAAGCCCAAGACCCGAGGCAACCGCACACACAAGACACTAGAGGCCAACTGAGCAGTCACGGCGGGAGCCATACCAAATTGGCAACCACAGCAACATCCTAGTTAGCCATTAGTCTTAAACCGGTGGACTGTGAAACCCCCTGCAACAATGAATAAACACCAAAAAAAAGACACCAGAAATACAAAAAATCAAGAAAGTACACCACCAAAAGTTAATAAATCTCATACTCTAGATCCTATAGAACAAGAAGCCCTTGAAATAACTGACAAGGAATTTCGAGTGATAATTCTAAGGAAACTGAATGAGATACAAGAAAACTCAGCTAGACATCATGATGAAATGAGGAAAAGTATACAGGATCTGAAAGAGGAAATATACAAGGAAATCAATGTCCTGAAAAAAAATGTAGCAGAACTTGCTGAACTGAAGAAGTTATTCAGCGAAATAAAAAACACAACGGAGAGTTTAACCAGCAGGCTTGTCGAAGTTGAAGAGAGAACCTCTGAACTTGAAGATGGGCTGTTTGAAATAACACAAGCAGACAAAAAGAAAGAAAAAAGAATCAAGGACATGGAAGAAAATCTGAGAGAGATATCAGACAACCTCAAGCGCTCAAATATCCGAGTCATGGGTATTCCAGAAGGGGAGGAAAATGGAGATTCCATTGAAAACATATTCAAAAAAATAGTGGCAGAAAACTTCCCAGGTATAGGAAAAATCACAGATCTTCAGATCCAGGAAGCTCAACGATCTCCAAACGTATTCAACCCAAAAAGGCCTTCTCCAAGACATGTCATAGTCAAATTGGCAAAACTCAGAGACAAAGAGAGAATCTTAAAAGCTGCAAGAGAGAAGCGTCAAATCACCTATAAGGGAGCCCCAATCAGGATAACATCAGACTTTTCATCACAAACCCTAAAAGCTAGAAAGGAATGGGATGATATTTTCAAAATACTAAAAGACAAAGATTGCCAGCCAAGAATACTCTACCCTGCAAGGCTATCCTTCCGAAATGAGGGGCAAATAGTATATTTCTCAGACAAACAAAAACTGCGGGAGTTCACTACCACACGACCACCCTTACAAGAAATCCTCAAGGGAGTACTGGGTTTGGTTCCTGAAAAATAACTACCACTGCCATAAAAACCTAAGAAAAATCTAAACCCGCTAGTACAATAAAAATGGCATTCATGAAGAGAAAACAAGCTAACAAAAACACTATCTACAACCTAAGGAACCAACAAACAAAGAAACCAAACAGTAAATCAGAAAGCAAGGAACAAAAGACACCTAAGACAACCAAACAACCAATAAAATGCTAGGAATAAATCAACACCTTTCAATAACAACTCTTAATGTTAAAGGCTTAAATTCCCCAATTAAAAGACACAGACTGGCTGACTGGATCAAAAAGCAGGACCCAACTATATGCTGCCTACAAGAGACCCACCTCACCCATAAAGATTCACACAGACTAAGAGTGAAAGGATGGAAAAAGATTTACCATGCAAACAGAAAAGAAAAACGAGCTGGAGTAGCTATTCTTATATCTGACAAAATAGACTTTAAACTAAAAACCATAAAAAGAGACAATGAGGGACACTACTTAATGATAAAAGGACTGATCCATCAAGAAGACATAACAATCATAAATATGTACGCACCCAATGTTGGAGCAGCCAGATTTATAAAACAAACTCTATTAGACCTAAAGAAGGAAATAGACACTAATACCATAATAGCAGGGGACCTGAACACTCCACTGTCAATATTAGACAGATCATCTAGGCAAAGAATCAGTAGAGAAACACAAGATCTAAACAAGACTCTAGACCAATTGGAATTGGCAGATATCTACAGAACATTCCACCCAACAACCTCAGAATATTCATTCTTCTCATCAGCACATGGATCATTCTCCAGGATAGATCACATATTAGGTCACAAATCAAGTCTCAGTAAATTCAAAAAAATTGGAATTATCCCATGTATCTTCTCAGACCACAATGGATTAAAACTAGAAATTAATAACAAACAAAACTCTGGAAACTATACAAACACATGGAAATTAAACAGCATTCTACTTAATGACATATGGGTCCAAGAAGAAATCAAGCAGGAAATCAAAAAGTTTATTGAAACTAATGAAAACAATGATACATCATACCAAAACCTGTGGGATACTGCAAAAGCAGTATTGAGGGGAAAATTTATTGCATTAAACGCTCACTTCAGAAGAATAGAAAGATGGCAAGTGAACAACCTAACACTTCACCTTAAAGAACTAGAAAAACAAGAACAATCCAAACCTAAAGTTAGCAGACGGAAACAAATGATTAAGATCAGAGCAGAACTGAATGAAATTGAAAACCAAAAAACAATTCAAAAGATCAACAAATCAAAAAGTTGGTTTTTTGAAAAGATAAATAAAATTGACAAACCATTAGCATGGCTAACAAAAAGAAGAAGAGAGAAGACTCAAATAACAAAAATTAGAAATGAAAAAGGCGATATTACAACTGATTCATCTGAAATACAAGGAATCATTCGAGACTACTATAAACAACTGTACGCCAACAAATTTGAAAATCTGGAGGAAATGGATAAATTTCTGGACACACACAAGCTCCCAAAACTGAACCGTGAAGACGTAGAAAATCTGAACAGACCAATAACAATAAAGGAGATTGAAGCTGTTATCAGAAGGCTCCCAACAAAGAAAAGCCCAGGACCAGATGGATTCACAGCAGAATTTTACCAAACATTCAAAGAGGAATTGACACCGATTCTTTACAAACTATTCCAAAAGATTGAAACGGACGCAAATCTCCCAAACTCATTCTATGAAGCAAACATCATCCTGATACCAAAACCAGGTAAAGATATAACCAAAAAAGAAAACTACAGGCCGATATCCTTGATGAATATAGATGCAAAAATCCTCACTAAAATACTAGCAAACAGAATACAGCAACACATACGAAAAATTATTCATCACGATCAAGTGGGATTCATCCCAGGGATGCAAGGTTGGTTCAACATACGCAAATCAATAAATGTGATACACCATATTAATAAACTCAAACACAAGGACCATATGATCATCTCTATAGATGCTGAAAAAGCATTTGATAAAGTTCAGCACTCATTCATCACAAAGACCCTCTATAAGTTAGGTATAGAGGGAAAGTATCTCAACATAATTAAAGCCATATATGACAAACCCACTGCCAATATCATCCTGAATGGGGAAAAGCTGAAAGCTTTTCCTTTAAGAACAGGCACTAGACAAGGATGCCCACTCTCACCACTCCTATTCAACATAGTGTTGGAAGTACTAGCCAGAGCAATCAGAGAAGAGAAGGAAATAAAGGGCATCCAGATTGGAAAAGATGAAGTCAAACTGTCCCTGTTTGCAGATGACATGATCCTATATATCGAACAGCCTAAAACCTCTACAAAAAAACTGTTGGAATTGATAAATGATTTCAGCACAGTAGCAGGATACAAAATCAACACACAAAAATCAGTAGCATTTCTTTTCTCCAATAGTGAACATGCAGAAGGAGAAATCAAGAAAGCCTGCCCATTTACAATAGCCACCAAAAAAATAAAATACTTAGGAATTGAGTTAACCAAGGAGGTGAAAAATCTCTATAATGAGAACTACAAACCACTGCTGAGAGAAATTAGAGAGGATACAAGAAGATGGAAAGATATTCCATGCTCTTGGATTGGAAGAATCAACATAGTGAAAATGTCCATACTACCCAAAGTGATATACAAATTCAATGCAATCCCCATCAAAATTCCAAAGACATTTTTCTCAGAAATGGAAAAAACTATTCAGACATTTATATGGAACAATAAAAGACCACGAATAGCCAAAGCAATGCTCAGCAAAAAAAATAAAGCTGGAGGCATAACACTACCTGACTTTAAGCTATACTACAAAGCTATAATAACCAAAACAGTATGGTACTGGCATAAAAACAGACACACTGACCAATGGAATAGAATAGAGAATCCAGAAATCAACCCACACACTTACTGCCATCTGATCTTTGACAAAGGCACCAAACCTATTCACTGGGGAAGGGACTGCCTCTTCAGCAAGTGGTGCTGGGATAACTGGATATCGATATGCAGGAGAATGAAACTAGATCCATACCTCTCACCGTATACTAAAATCAACTCAAAATGGATTAAGGATTTAAATATACACCCTGAGACAATAAAACTTCTTAAAGAAAACATAGGGGAAACACTTCAGGAAATAGGACTGGGCACAGACTTCATGAATACGACCCCAAAAGCACGGGCAACCAAAGGAAAAATAAACAAATGGGATTATATCAAACTAAAAAGCTTCTGCACAGCAAAAGAAACAATTAAAAGAGTTAAAAGACAACCAACAGAGTGGGAGAAAATATTTGCAAAATATACATCTGACAAAGGATTAATATCCAGAATATATAAGGAACTCAAACAACTTTACAAGAAGAAAACAAGCAACCCAATTAAAAAATGGGCAAAAGAGCTAAGTAGGCATTTCTCTAAGGAAGATATACAAATGGCCAACAGACATATGAAAAAATGCTCAACATCACTCAGCATCCGGGAAATGCAAATCAAAACCACATTGAGATACCATCTAACCCCAGTTAGGATGGCTAAAATCCAAAAGACTATGAACGATAAATGCTGGCGAGGCTGCGGAGAAAAAGGAACTCTCATACATTGTTGGTGGGACTGCAAAATGGTGCAGCCTCTATGGAAAATGGTATGGAGGTTCCTTAAACAATTGCAAATAGATCTACCATACGACCCAGCCATCCCACTGTTGGGAATATACCCAGAGGAATGGAAATCATCAAGTCGAAGGTATACCTGTTCCCCAATGTTCATCGCAGCACTCTTTACAATAGCCAAGAGTTGGAACCAGCCCAAATGCCCATCATCAGATGAGTGGATACGGAAAATGTGGTACATCTACACAATGGAATACTACTCAGCTATAAAAACGAATGAAATACTGCCATTTGCAGCAACATGGATGGACCTTGAGAGAATTATATTAAGTGAAACAAGTCAGGCACAGAAAGAGAAATACCACATGTTCTCACTTATTGGAGGGAGCTAAAAATTAATATATAAATTCACACACACACATACACACATACACACACAAACCGGGGAGCGGGGAGGAAGAAGATATAACAACCACAATTATTTGAAGTTGATACAACAAACAAACAGAAAGGACATTGTTGGGGGGGAGGGGGGAGGGAGAAGGGAGGGAGGTTTTGGTGATGGGGAGCAATAATCAGCCACAATGTATATCGACAAAATAAAATTTAAAAATAAATAAATAAATAAATAAATAAATAAATAAATAAATAAATACTAATTATAACTGAAAAAAAAAAAAAAGAAAAGAAAATGGCTTTAAAATTAAATGTTTAGAATTTCACACTATATGTACTTTTGTATTTAAGACTTAAGGGTGTTTTAATGGTTGGAGATTTCCCCACAAGTTTACAAATTTTTCTAATGTAATCAGGATGGTTTGATGGGTAGGTTCAATTTGCAGTCGCTGAGCCCATGTGAGTTTCCATCTCCCCACTCCTGGGAATTCTAAGGACATCACATTTCTTAACCAGTAACTAAGATTTGGAAAGTACAACCTAATGACCCTGGGAGAAAATAGAATCAACCAAAGCTATCCAAGTACTGCTGCTTCTGATAATTAAACAGGCTCCTTAAGAAATTATGTTCATTACTAGAAATTTTGTTTGCAAATTCTAATTCTGAAAGATTTGATTTACTAAAATACACAGTGTGAAGAGTGAGATTTTCTAAACGGTGGGAGGCTATTTGGTAAATGATACCAGTTTTGAATACACAGTGATATTTTCATACATGGAATCAAATTAAAACTTAAGAAGACAGTTTTGCATTTTTCTAAACTTAAAACCCTCATCGACCATAATCAATCTTTAAAAATAGTGAAGTTTTCTTATCTATAGTTGAGGAAATTATTTCCTGTATTCAGTTTAAAATTTTAAAACCATATAAAGAGGAAAAAGATCAAGGAAATTATAACAATACTACTAATTAGCATTTATAAGCACTTTGGCCATCTACAGTGCTAAATATGTTATTTACATTGTTATGGTGACAATAAACATATATTTAAGTGTGGTTTAGCAGAGACTGTTGATTTTGCTGTAAGGAAGGAACTCAGCCAGCCCCCATGTGTCTTAGCTTTCAAAGTGTAATTGGCTTTTTCTTTTTCAGAATTGTTAATGAGGTCAGTCATGGTCCATGATATTGCTTACATAAAAAGTAATCCTATGTCAAGGATTCTTAGCTTAAAAGGAGTAGAGGACCAATTTTTATAGGCTTTACATATATTTCTCAGCATTTATACCATTTCTCTAATAGAGGTCACAAACTCAAGGTCCTGGGCTAAAAGCAACCTACAAATATGAGTGGTTGGGATCATATATTTTTGCCTCTCAGTTTTTAAAAACTTAATTAGCTGCAAATATTTAAAAACTAAAGAATTTCATGTTTGACTTTCACATTTTCTTGAAAAATATGGCAAGATCATTAACGATAGGCCCAAATTCCCAGGGCACCAATCAGCTAAGTAGCTGGCTGCCCCACCAGCAGGACGTGCCTCTGCCTCCTTCACTGTCCTGAACGCTGCAAGCTCGCAGCCAGCGGCGAGCCACCGTTCCACCCACACAGTAGACTTTCGTCCACCTCACTTCCCTCAAATAACTTTTCAGCCAGATTCCTGTAGGTATTTAAGCTTGTAACTCTTGTCCTTAATTGTAGACATGGTACTAATAGCTAAAACTTCCATACTGCTTACCAGGGCAGACAATTCCCTAAGCATTTAAAATGCATTAACTCATTTAATCCTCAAAATAACTGATAAGAGGGAACTAATAGCATCCCCACTTTACAGACTAAGAAACTGAGACACCAAGAAGTTGAGAACTCACCCAAGACAACATGTATTTCATATGTGGTGGCACTGGATTTACAGGCAAGCATCAGGTTCAGAGCCTAAGAACCCAACCATTAAGCTTTGTTTTTACACACAGCAGAAGGCTCCTCACAACTACATCAACAATATCCTTTCAATTCTGTTCAGTACCTTCAGAAGTGATTGTCTAATGGGTGCTAATCTCTTCTTTGAAACACTTAGGAAGCAAAATTTAGGTCAAAATTGGACCTCAGGTCACATTTTATTTAACTCCATGACACTTGATTAGACAAGTTGCTCCTTCTCTGAGGCTTTGCTGCTATCTGCCAGAAAACTGCCATTACAACATGACAAATGGATGCTTCTGATTCTGAAGGCATCTCTAGAGCTGTGCTGTCTGCACAGCCATAAGCAATAGTCCTTGGTTTAAGAATCTGACTTTTTAGTTTTTACAGTGAGACTTACTATTTTGTTATTTGCATGCATATAACATGAACAAAATGCTTTACAAAAATGAAAATCTACGGAATATATGTGTCATTTTGTATGCAACTACCACCAGTTTGGTCTTTTCATTACCAAGCTAAATCTTCATTCCATGATTATGACTGAAAAATCTACAGTGATGATCTTAAATATTCAAATCTCAAAATTCCAGGGGTTTTAGGCTATTGCCCTCTGCCCAAGAAGAGACTTGAGCACTTCTGTCTTCCATGAACAAGACATAATCTGCAAAAACTATCATGGAGAAGGAAACCTCCTGAATCTGCATGATCTTCCAGCATTTTTCCTTTTCTTCTCTAGTGGCATAAAGCTTGCAAATGATGATAACAAAAGATTTGCCCTTGTAATTATCTAAATATCATCTGATAGATATTATCTAATCTAAATATCAATTAAATGATACAGGTTTATTACCCCCATATTAAAGACAAGGAGATAGTATTTGAACTCAGACCTGTTTGACTCCTAAATTCTGACTTATTCTACCATCCTATCATGCCTACTAGATGCCAATTAGTCTAAGAAACTTCTCTGCAAGGCTTTTAAGCACTCAAAACTCTACTAGACCATTTGAAGGTCTGTTTTCAGGACAGATAGTGCTTCAAGTGCTGGGGCTGAGGACATCACCCTCCTAGAAGGCACACACAATACAATGCCTAACAATGTGCCAGTGCATAATTGATTGGAACCACACTCAAGTTAAATTAGTTCTTTCTAAATGAAACAGACACATGCTGACCCAATTAAGAGTACTGAAGATCTGGGAGAAGAGAATGAAAAGGATAAATCAAGAACCTATGCAGCAAAATTGTTGAAGGAGGAATGAAGGTGAGAATTCTCAAGGGTAAGTCAAGGAAGATGATGAATAGAGAACTGAACCCAGAACAAGTGTAGTTATGGCAATTCATCATCGCTCACATTTTCTAGTCCAACAGAGCAGAACCATGAAGTCATGTGAAAAGTGAAAAACCTCTTCCAAACATACAAGCAGGGATGGCCTCAAGAATCTCCAGTTGAAAGAACGACACTCAGTCCCAGCAAAGAGAGGCAAGGGAGGATTGCTGAAGGGAATTTGGGGGAATCTGTGTGAACTTACAGTACTGTGGTCTGCGGTGGTACCTGAGGAATGTGGTCCAGCATCAAGTGCATGCAGCGGACGGTGCTCCTAAAGCAAAGGCACCGGCCGGGGCAGGGCAGCACCGGCAGGCACCACCCGGCCAGAAGCAAGCAAGTGGCCCAGCACAGCAGCCTGGGCTCCATGGCTCCATTCACCACTGCACGGGCAAAGCTGCACGAAGGAGAGCAACAGCTGTAGCCGCAGCAGCAGCAGCAGCGCTGGTGGGGTGACCGCTGCTGTGGGACTGAGCCATGCCTGGGAGCAGGGGCTGCAAGCGGCTCCCAGGGAGAAGGCACCCCCTGGCCAATCCAGGAGGAGGGAGATCACATTACACGGCTGAGGGCTCAGGCGGCTCTAGGAGGCACCAGACTCCCAGGGAAGGACTTGTCAGTGCAAAAGCCTCTTTCCAAAACAAACGCACTCTTTAGGCAGCACATTGCAAATATAAACTTTTCCAAAGTTGACTCCACTGCACATTTTACGTAAGCCCCACCCTCTTAGCTCCTAGCTATCCTTTTGAAGCTCAAGTTCATTAATTATTTACTGAATCCATGCAGAATGCTTTTCTTCTGTTTTATCTAGTAACATTACCAAATCCTAACGGGCAGGCAGAATTTCAGTTAGTTGATTTAGGCGCATGTCTTTACTCCAAACTATGGTCTGAAAAAAATAAGTTTCATTTCCTTCTGTACATTCTCCTCCTGAAACCCAATGCACTTCACTCACATAAGATTCGAACTGGCTACTTGTGATTTCTTTCTTTAGTATTTAATGTTTTAAACTGTATGCTTAAAACCTTGAGCTCATACACCTCCTTGCAGAGGACACAACTGATGGACAAACACGCAGCTACGTGAACTGGAGCATGGTGCCGTCCACCTCAGCAGGCCGCCTGGAGACTCCTGCCCTGCTCAGCAGTGAGAAGTGGCCCCGCTTCACTGAAGTGAGCCGCCCTCTGCAGGCACACCAGTGAGAACTGCAGACTTAGATAAATATGCCCTTCACTTAAACACTTACTTTTTGGTCATTTTGTATTAAAAGATAATACCAAAAATCCTTTTTTAAAGTTTTCAAACAAATCTCTTTAAAAAATAGATAATAAAAAAAATAGATAATAGAATAATAAAATTGAAACTTGGATGGTCAATCCCAGATGAGCAAACTGGGAGACAAATCTAGTGAGTGGAGAACTGGTTTTGTCAAATTTTATAAACCTTCTGAGGAAAAAAATTCATCCTTCTCTGCAGTAATTTTTCAGTCCTTTTACATTCTTCTGTAGGTGAACACTGCCCCCTTTTGGCAAAATGTTCATATTTAAATGTAATTCTGGTAGGATTAAAATACAAAGAGATCTTAAGAAACAAAATTAATCTCCATGAGCAAGAATGATTTATTTTAAAATAAATTAAACTTTAAGTATGCTTGACATTGTTCATACATCTTTTATTTTCTAAGTATACTTATGAACCAAAAAAGCAAATTTTTTCCTTTCAATTTCAGCCTTACAATTACTATGCTATTGCCAGTGTCTGTTATTTGGAGGACATGAATGAGACCTACGTTTGTGCCCTAAGTTTTCAGATCAAAACATAATAAATATTCAAATAAATATAATTACATTCATAAAGTATTTTCCAAAAGGAAAGACAAAATACTTTTCCACTTTAGTAACCTAAACTCATTTTGAATTAAAAAAACATCTGATTCTGACTGTGAATACGAGGTTAAGAAGTGTAAGGCACCACACCCGTGACATGGCCCACTAGTGGCTGCAGGTCCTATCACACAGTGCCCTAGGACAACTCTCCAGCTGAAACCAACCAAATGTGCTACATAAAATATTAGATATTTTTGTAAATGCATAAATGAGCTATGACTGAGGATATTAGTAAAATGTGCATGAGTCCAAAACATGAAGTGAAAATGGGAAGCCAGCAAAGTAAGTCCAGACAGAAGGCTGTTTCAGCTTAACCCTATTTCCTTATTAACCAGGTGAAATGAACTTCAGGTGCTGAAGTAGCAGGGGTACAGGAAGAAGAAAAAGACCTTTCCTAAGTGGAGAGTCTTAATGGAAAAATCTCCTGTACAAAGCACAGCCATACCTTAAAGATGAACTAGAAATACACCGTCACCCCCCGCCCTGGCCCCTGCAATCCACCCAGCTACACACCCCAGGGAATGCAAGCAAAATTGCGTATTTCAAAACTTGCTATGGGGAAGCAGGGAGTAATATCTCCCCGGAGTTGTGGTATCTCCAGAGTAGCCTTCACATGGATTTTCAGGCCACTATACCTAGATGGTCCAAAACACCCTAAGCCAAGGACTTAGGCCATGAGCTGGCAGTGCTCCTGGCAAAAACAACCCAGGCCTCTAGTAATTCCCACAGAGAAAGTTCTACAATACAAGCTCAGTCAAAACCCACAGAATACAAAAGAAACAGAGTTATAGACGTTAGCCATCAGACATGAAATATAAAATAGTTGGGTCCAGTATGTTTAGAAAATTAAATACATTAACAAAGTGCAGAAGACTATAAAAACAACCAGGCAGACTTGAAAAAGAAGAACTAGAAAATATAACAAACATTAAAATTCAATGTAAAGGTTTAACAGCAGGTTTAGAGCAACTGAAGAGAGAATTAGTGATAGGAAGATATATGTGGGGTCTTCAAAAATCTCATGGAAATATTCAAATTATAATTCAATTTTCCATGAACTTTTTGAAGTACCCTCATATCTGAAGAAATTATCTAAAATTAAATACTGACAGACAAAAAGTTGGGACAATACCTTTAAGAAAAAAAAGTGGCCAAGAATTTCCAGAACTGTTGAAAGAAACCAACCCACACAACTACAAAATACTAGACAGGATAAACAAAAAAAATTCATACCTAGGCACATCATATGAAATCTCAGAGGATTAACAATGCTAAAACAAGAATAGTAAGAACTTCAAGACAAAATCTTTAAAGCAGATGACCTTAAAGGAATGGCTGTCAGTTGACTTAATAGCAACAATGAAAGCCAGAATCTAGAGAAATCATTACTTCGTGTTTTAGAGAAAATACTGTCAATCTAAAACTATATATTCAATGGACATACTTTTCAAAAACAAAGGCAAATTAAAGTTTTTCAGACAAAACTAAGTTAGCCACTGTTGGGAAAAATAGGAAAATGTCAGGGCCCCTCGGATGTTCAGAATCTTGCCGAGCATTTGCTATAAATATCCTTAGGTGTTCCTTGTTACTACTTAACGTGAGTTGTGCATGGGCACCCAGGTGTCCAGGGTTGTGGACTTAAGTATAAAAGACTAACAGCTCTGATCCACAGTGCTTCTCAGAAAAGCCACTAGGGTAGTTGCTCCTAGATCTGAATAAAACATGTTCATTTTTCTATACCCACAGCTCCCAGAAACTTTTTTTTTCTTATTACCTAGCTCACAGACCTGCATGTGGAGGGTTTGTGACCCAATCTGTGCAACAGACTCGAGGGGTCTGTCAGCCCCAGCTTTACAGCCACCTACTGTCTTTAACTAAAAGAAATTCAGAATGATGTACTTTAGGCAAAAAAGTTGGAATTCTCTAAGATGAAGAAAAAAATAATGAGCAAAAAATGTGCAGCTGGGAGTAGAGCTAATTAAGCATTGCTTAGATGAACAATAGTCACAGTATACTACAGGGGCTTAAAATTTTAGAATTACAACGCATGATACTCTAGCATATAATTTTGAGGTGATGACTTCATAAAGTGTTCTAAAGTACATTGTATTACTTAGGAGAAGGATAGGGAAGTAACTAACTTAGGCTTTGATAAACTAGGTGAGTGCATTAAAATGTCAACAGTAATAACTAAGAGAGCAGGGGGAAAAGTGTATAACTTCCAAACTAATAGACCAAAAAAAAAAGGAGAAACAAAGAAAAGAAAAAAAAAAGTATAGCACAAAATACCATTCTACAGTAATATTTAAAATGAATGTAAAATGGATGGAATGCTTCAAGTAAAATTCAAAGATTGCCAGAATAAATTCAGAAACTCGGTTACATGTTGTTTATAAGAAATGCACCTAAAACATAAGGATACAAAAAAGGTTGAAAATAAAAAGAACAGAAAAAGATACATTAGGTGACTACTCACCAAAAGAAAACTGCTACATGAACATCAAGACAAAATAGACTTTGAAGCAAAAAGTATTAAAAAGGGTTCTTACGTTATGCTAAAGATTCAAATCACCAGACACAACAATCCTAGTATCATCACATGAAAACAAACAAAGCAAAAATTGGAAGAACTTTAAGAAAGAGCTGACATTCCATCATCGAAGTGAAAGACTTTGCCAAATCTCTCTCAGCGACTGACAGACGACACCGGCAACACAAACACAGATTTACTTAGGCTATATTGGATTCGAACAACACAATTTAAAAACATATTCAATTGACATTAATAGAAAATTAAACAACTGCAGAACATATAGTCTTCTTAAACACACCAAGTCATTTATTAAAAAATGACTATATATGGGAAACAAAACAAGAAATAAGGCTGCTCGTTATCACTTATATTTAAGCGCTATACTGGAGGCCCCAACCAGCACATCTGGCAAAATAATAAAGTAAAACCCACAAGAGAAAATAAAGCTAAAACTTATCTAAAGATATGATTGTTTATGTAGAAAATGGAGAATTGTAAGAGACAGTACTGAATTTATGTACAAAATCAATAGAGTAATTTATAATTTTAATAGACAGAATATACAACAGCATTGAAAAATATAAAGTATCTACAAAGAAATTTAACAAAACATGTTAGATCTTCGATCCAAATTGTGTAACTATTAAGACATTAAATAAGACCCAACTAAAAGAAGTAGTCTGTATTCATGTCTGGTGGACTCCACATCATTCATAAACAAGTTAATTCCTGAACAAACTGATTTATAAATTCAATGTGATTCCTAAGGAAATCCCAAAAGGAGAGTGTGTGTGTGTGCGTGTGTGTGTGCGCGCGTGTGTGTGCGTGTGTGCATGTGCGTAATCTGAGAAGCTGATCCTAAAATTTATTTAAAAGTCTACAGGTCCATGGATAGCCAAGAAACTCCTGGAATGAGTTAAAGGGACTTATCTTTCTAGATCAAGATATCACATACACTGACAAAGAGTTAGTATCCATTAATATTAATGGATTAATAATATAATATAAATCAACTTTTAAAAAGAAGGTACCCAACAAAAATTGTACAGAAGACTTAAATGGCACTTTACAAAGGATACATAAAACCAAGAAACCCTTGAAAAGATTAAGAAAACCTTAACAACTAACAAAATCCCTATAAGATACTTCACACAACCAAACAGGCAAAAATCACGGTCAAGTGTAGGTGAGGATGCAGATTAACTAGAACATTTAAACACTGCTGGAAGGAACACACACTGTTACACTATTTTGAGAAAACAAATTTGTACCATCTAGGTAAAAGTGAATATAAACATATTCTAAGACCTAGCAATTCTACTCCCAGAAGCACACCGTAAGAAGACTCTCACACATGTATACCACAAAACACACAGAATGTTCACAACTGAACTATGTGAGGGAACAAGAAATGTCCATTAATGGTAGAAGGAATAATTAAATTATAAACTGTGAATGTAAGATAACTATATACAACATGAATCAATCTCAGAAAGGTAACGTGGCGTGAACAAGCAAGCTGCAGAAGAATGCATGTAAGTATGATTCCAGCATGTCTGAAGCCAACTAATATATTGTTTAGAGATGCAAGTGCATGTGGTAAAATGACAGCAAAGAGAAAGATCGTGATAAACACAGAAGAGTTACACCTGAGAAGGGAGGGATTAAGATGACAGAAGGGGTAAGAATGAGGAGGGATAAAAATTACCCCTGAGAAATGAAGGACTGGGAAGGGGCACATGGGTGACAGTCATGCTAGTAGTTGAACCTAATAACAGGTACACACATGTACCTACATGTACACTGAATTATTCCTTGTTCTTTGCATATATTTTATAAATATTCTTCATATGTACCGAATAGTTTATAAAAATAAATTTTTAGAAAACTCTATACTCTTCAGAAATGTAAATAGTCAAAAGGAAGTGAAATGTCCAGAGACAACTGTATACCATAATTCCACATCTGTCCATAGGTGTCTTAACAACTGTCTAAATTAAAAAAGAAGAGAAAAAGAAAAGCCAGGCCACTGGAGAATAATGCTTAATTATATGTAACTGTTTATTTAAAATAGTTTTTCAAGTCTTACAACGATTTAACAGGCTTTGCGTCACCTTTATCATCTCCAACAGCTAAAAATCAACATTTACACCTTTTTATTTTAACCACTATGTATGCTATTTTAGTAACATTTTTCTTTATTAATACTAGAACCAAATACTCGTATTTCGACCAATAAGCAGAACAGGTTTAAATTACCCTATTGGTAGCTATGATGGTGTTGATAAATTCCTGGGATTTACCTGACGCTGGGTGCCACTGCAGGCCCTGTCTCTAACTAGCTGTAAAACAGAGGCAAAACATGCCACCTCTCTAGGCCTATTTTCTCATCTGCAAAATAAAAGCCTAAATTAGACAATATCTATTGTTTCATCTGGCTGTAAAATTCCATGACTATATTTCCCATCATTTTCACTTACTTCATCTTTATTTGCTACTTCTCCACTTATAAAGCATAATTTTCCATACTCAAGTAAACATAAAATTCATTAAAAAATAAACACAAACCCACAATATTCTTATTCTGATATGCCTGTATTAGTAGATAAAAAGGCTTTAACCTGAATTTTCATTTTTCATTTCTACCTCTTTATTTAAAGTCAATGATGAAGTCACAACCATAAAATGAATGCATTTAAAAACACAAAAGATATATTTCAATGACAAAAAAATATGCAATGATCATGAAAATCTACTGTATACTTTGCCAAGGTCTTATGAAAGACAATATGAAAAATGTCAATCTTCATATATATCCTTATTAAAAACTCTCTCCTAAATAGTAAAATCATTTAAGAATATGTATCTTTACATATCTGGACACCAGCTCCTAAGAGAAGGGGGTTAGGGCAGATAACTCTTCCCAGGTTTTCTACATAAAAATATGTGGGCAGCAGAAATTCAAGATTAAACTTCTAAAACAAACAGTTAATTCAAAATAAAATGAACATTTCTAAAGCTGACAACAGGAATGACACTCATTTTTTTCTTTCCTAGACAGAAACGAGATGGGGTATTTAATAATAACAGCTTAGTAATCGTCTAAGAAAAATTGTAGCGATATCCCCATCCCACCCCCAGGACACTGGTATAAAACAAATACCTTCTATGAAATTATTTTTCACATTACTAAAATATCCCCAATTACTTGAGACAATTTCAAGCTTACACTATTTCAAACACCTGTTTTTGGATTTGTGGGATTTCAGAACTGAGAGTTTTTACACAATATTTGAATCTTAGTGGAGAGATAATAATCCTTTCACTATACTACATTGACTGGGTTTTCTTAAGCAAATCTGAGCAACTACTGTAACAGTGATACTGCTGGTAATAAGTGATACACTCAGATTTTTCCCTTTAAAAAATATATAATCCATGTGACACTAAGTAGTAAATATGTTATGTTGTACACTTTCTTAACCAGGAATGACTGTTTTCAGGCCTTACTAGGAAAACATTTACTACCTGCTTCATCACTGATAAGCTACAACAAAACTCAAATGATGGATAGTTTAAGAATGTGATATTAAGCAAAAAATAAAACCCATTATAATTTACCAAAAGAAACATTTTAAAAAAGTGAGAAATTAAATGAGCATGGTATAGGTCCCAAAGATTAAACTAGAATTCTGACCTGGATTTTCAAAGCAAAAGGCATCTACATACAATTTCTGGAGACATTTCTTATCCTAGAAAGATCCAAAGCAAAAGCAGGCAAGCTTGGCCCTACCTTGTCAGAGATAAATATTCAGATAAACTAGAAGTTCCATTTCCTAAAGTGCATCTGCTGACCAAGTCTGCCCTGGCCCTGCTCCTTAGAGCTACCCAAGAAACTGGCTGTCACCCATGCCTATTCACTCGCTGTCTCTGCTATCAAGAGTCACACAGAATGATGGATTTTTTAAAAACGAAATACTTTATACAGTGAACTATAGAAAAAGCAATCCTAAATACACTATCTTTTAAAATTCTAGAGAATTACAATAACCTCATTATTCTTAAATACTGAAAATGTAAAGGGTCCATACAAATGAAGAGTTGTATTAATTATATTCTTCCTACTTTATTCACTTGCTATGCTCTTAAAATCTCTATGAGAGAAGCAGTATTTTCCCCATGTCTTTTGGCAACAGATTCAAAAGCAAAAGTAACAGGGCTGTAAAATTTCATGATTTTTTTTTTTAAAGCTAAATTATTCAGTATCTTGTATTGTTATTGCACTCATATATCGCCCGGAAAACATCTACAGTAACTCAGCAATAGTGATTGCAACAAAAGTAAGGTAAATAGGTCTACAAAGCATTGGATTTCCTTATCAGATAGAAAGTTTTCATACAGGAAATGCAAACAACCGCAATTCAAATCAGATTATATATGCTTAACAATTATTCAAACCTTATATAAAATTAAATCTAACCCTCACTACTACAAATCTGGAAGGAATCAGAAAAGGGTTTATAGTACACAAGTCCTGATTATTGTTGCATTCCACTTTGAAATCACTCTGAGTTAAAATAGCATTTTTCCAAGATTTAAAAAAAAATAGATTTTATAAAAGGGATTCTTTTTAATCACTTTTTAATACAACATTTTTGTTACTGACAGAAACAAGTTATACTTTTTTCCACTATAATTCGCTCTGATGAAAGAAATAATTCTCTTTCAACTCTAACAAACACTACATTTTCAAGACTAAAGAAATTATCAGTAGGCATTCTTTCTTCTTGACCTAAGTTATTTGTCTCTAAAATATGTCAAGTAAGCTTTCAAAGATTCAGGGAGGGGCAGCTTCATGATTTTTTCTCTCAGTAAGTTTTGAGGTGGCTCCTCTGTCTTCATGGCTTCACTGTGGTCTTTCTCTTCCTCTTCTTTGTTATCTTCTTCCATTTTTTCGTCCTCCTCACTGTCTAGAGGCTGAGGAATGAGCTGATTACCCACAAATACGTAAGTGTTAATTCTCTGTTTAACTCTCTTTCTTTTTCTTCTGGGTGGAGCCCTTTGAGGAATCCCCTTGGCCTGCATCTCATCATTTATGAAATTTCTAAGAGTGCGTCGAATGTAGATACGAGCCAAGTCCTGTAGATTCCTGACAGCACAGGGGGCTAAAAACAAAAAACACAAAAAAGAAAACATAAAAAATAAAACATTACATATTATTTGTTTCTTCACAGAACAAAACATGTGTTTCTTAGTGAATTTTAGAAAACACAGAAGTATAAAAACTCTGACTACCACCTAACAAAGATTCGGGGGTACCTATTACATACCCAGCACCATTCTAGGTACCAAGAAGCAGTGAAGAACCTAAGTTGTACAGGTGTATGTGTGTTGCCATGTTTGCACATTAAAAATGCTCTGGAAAGATAAATAAGAATTTAGAAACAGGGTACATCATAAGAACTAAGTAATCAGGGGACAAGAACAGGTGACAGACTTTACCCAGCATATACTTTTATACTTTTTGATGTTTACATGAGGAGAACTATTTAAAAAACTCAAAAGCAATATTTGAACAGCTGCCTCAGTCTGAACTCTAAAGCTGTCTCTCTCTCTCTCTCTCTCTCTCTCTCACACACACACACACACAGCCTCTTTCTTTCTTTCTGTAAATCAACAAGTAGAACTGGTTCATGGCAAAGAGCCATCAGAAATAATGCTGTGAACAAACACTTTAATAGCCCAAAGAAGCATCACAGATCTTAAGCCACTGATGTCTACTTGTATCAAATATCATAGAGTAGGAACATATTGCCCATCTGCTTCACTCCTATCTTCCAGAGACATACAGAAATACGTCTAGAACCATACACTCTTCTTTGTAGCCTACATTTATATGTATATATATTTATATATGTATATTTCTACATACACCACAGATATAGACATATATCTAGAACCACACACTCTTCTTTGTAGCCTGTTCCAATACTTTACATAAAGAAATGAATTCTCTATGCCCCACACAAAATTAATTTCTCCTAGTTTCCATCCCTGTGGAAATAAAATTATTAAAGATCCTTCATTTCTAAAAATAAACAAAACTCTTCTCAGTTGAGCAGTACTAAAAATCTTCATCATTTATTGTTCTCATCTTTTCACTCTTGGTACTCTTTTTTGGATATTCCCCTTGCAAACTTTTTGGTGTGACAAATTCTGCCGTTAGTTACTTGTGGCTATGGTCCCTCTTTGCCTTTAGACTGTGAGCTGTGGGTGGGTTGCTGTTTGCTCTTGGTGCTATCCACAGGGCCCTGACAGTAAGAGCCAGGCACAGTGCATCACCCCACTGAGGCTCACAGAATGCTTCCTGTGTTCTTCCCACCAACCACAGTACGCACCATGGGCTATGCCCAATCACACAGCAGACATACCCTATAGTAGTAAATATGGTTTTCCTTAGAACCATAGCGTAGAAGACTTGGGGTATGGTTACTTTTGATTGGGCGGTCACAAAGATCTCCCTGAGGAGGTCAAAGATCTCTTAGCACAAACCTATTGGCCACTTCTTCAAGCTTTTTTCAATGCCCTATTGAAACATGAAATGTAAAGAATTCCAAAGAGCCACACTGGGCATGTTCAGCTAGAAACCATTTTTTCTGCTCCTAGCTACATGTAGTGGAAATTGAAACAAAAAAGAATCTGAGTTCAAATTCTACGTCTGTCACTGATTAGTTTTGTGAACATGGGTAAGTAACAATAGATGTGAGCTCTTATCCCTTATATGTTAAAATGTGCAAAATACCACCTGCTCTGCCTACCTTCCAAAAGTGTTCACTAAGTTATTTAGCTTTCATTCCACAAATATTTGTTAAACTATATGTCGGGCACTGTTAAAGAACCCATTTAGATACATAGCAGGTGATTTAGGCTACAAAAGTGCCTACACTCATGGAGCTGACATGTTTGGGGGAGGGGGTAGGAAAACAAAAAGCAATTATGAAAAACAAAAAAACACAGGGAATACCAAAAAAAAGCAAACACCGATGATACAACAGATAGCGACTTGGGGGTATGGTTACTTTCAATTGAGTGGTCACAAAGGTCTCCTTGAGGAGGTCATCTCTGAACTACGATGTAAATGATAGAAGGTAACAGCCCTAATAAGCAAATGAGCTTGGCATGTTCAAGGAGCTGAAAGAAGGTTGGTGTAGATGAAGTTTGGAGCAGGAGGTCAGCTGGGAACACCTGGGCAGTCCACATGGGGTATGAGCATACTCTGATAGGTGGGTGGCAGTACAGATGGAGAGAAATGGACAAATTTCAGATAGTTTTTGAAGACAGGATGGAGATGGATTGGCTGTGGAGAATGAAGTAGGGAGAAAAAGAATCATGGAAAAAATCTCATTTGTTGGCCTAAGCAACTGGGCAGATCTGGTGTCAGTCACTGATATGACAAAGACAGAGGGGAGAACATGTTGAGAAGAAAATGAAAATTTGTGTTTTGTTTGTGTTAAATTTGAGGTGTCTAATACATATCCAAAATGGAGATTTCAGTAATAACTACAGTGTCACACTAGTCACCACTTTCAATGTTTTATATATAATAACTCAATGCTAAGAGGTTACATAACTTGCTCTAGGTCGTAAGTGACGGAGGTGGGACCTGAGTGCAAGGTTTGATGCAGAGTGCACACGCCTTTCCAACCACAGGCAGTTAGAGCACGACTCGGGGACTGGGGGACCGGAGCTGGAGGACAGCCTGGGAGCGAGTGTAAAACAGAGGGGAGGAGTGGACAGGCCTAACTCTGAGAGAGAACAAATCTATTAAAATTTTGGAAATTCTAAAAGACCTAAGAATTAGGAACTCTAGTAGTCTTTTCAGCTGGCCTTTGCTCATGAACCTCTCTCAGATTACTGGAATTTTCTGTCAACACCTTAATTATGTTCTTCCTCTGCCAACACTGTCTGCTATTCCAGGGATAATAAGCCTTTCAATCCAAAACCGTCACAGTACCTGAACTTCATCAAGAACCAACTAGACCCAACATAGGAAAAGACTCCAACTTGACTTCTCAGAAGTCCTAAAATAGCATCCACATGAACTTATTTAAAAGTTCTTTGGAATGACACAAAAACTTTTAGATAATCCCCAAGCCCATCTATTCAGACATCCCCATTGTTCTCTATTTGTTGACACTCCCTTTTTCTCAATCTGTCCAGTTATGAGATAAGGATTTAACGGACCAGGCAATACTAATCCCTGACTGCTATGAAAATTTATTTTAAATTCAAGCTTTCACTCCAAAACTACAGTTAAGATTATCTCTAACACACACATTTAAGCTCCATTTGTTTTCCAAGGTAGGCTCTATATAGATTTTATAGGAACCTAAGAATCAGGACTTCCATTTTTATTTGTTAACAAAGATTGAAAAGGACATTGTATTTAGGTTGAACCATACAAAACTGATGATTTTTGGCTTTTTTTGACCTACAAAAGCACTGGTTTCATATAGTTCAACATGATTTACTTCCACAATTTATAAAGTCTCTTTTGCCCCTGAACTTTAAACAATGTATCCTTATTTTTAGAATGTCCTCTCTGCCCCCTGCAAAAAAACCACAAAAAGAAATGTTTTAAGTCGAATAAAAATTAGTGATGAATCAGAGGAAAAATTATAATTCCATTTTAGTAAGCTGTTTAATATGAGCAATTTTATTGCTACAAGATATATTTGGCAAAGGATTTGCTTGTGTATTATTTTTAGGGTTTTTTTTGGTACCAGCATTCTTTCATAGTTTAACTCCCTATAATTAATAGAATAATGTCCTCTGAACAAAAAGGTATTTTGCCTTATTTTAAAAGAAAAGGAAACTTGCTTTTATTCACTACACATCTTATTAAATTTTGGTGAATACTAATTTTCAAAACTCTTCTCATCCTGTGAATATTACCTAAAGTTTTATTTTTTAGAAACTCATAATTCCTGACTCATTTATATAAACTGCTGTTGGTAACTGATGACTTTTTATTACAGAAACTTTCAAGTATACACAAAAAGAGAGTCAACAGTATAATGAACCCTCATATGCCTAACACATAGCTTCAGCAATTATCCTTCATGGGTAATCCTATTTCATCAACACCTCCATCCCCACCTCAGATTATTTTAATGAAAAATTTAGACATATCATTTCATTTATGAATATTTCAGAGGTATGATGGAATTTTGAACAATTTAAACTCCTTCCCCCACTTTATCCTATTCCATTGAATTTATTCCTATTTTACATTCACAATTATAAATGTCACTCAACCCAACCAATGACAGTCTTAGATCTATTAGTGTTGACATCCTTAAAATAAGGGAGAATGGAAATTGCTCATTTATAGCATAGTAACCATGCCACTCAAATTATGTAATTATAAAACCATATTTACAACCAAGACTCTTCTCTAAAGGAAACCAAACTAGGAAAACTGTCAGATAAAAAAGGGAATGATTACTGATAGAATTTGGAAGCTTTTAACAGTGTCAGTTGCAAGGTAAAACACTTAAACAGCTGTTGCACAGAAACCTATAGGGGACTCTAAAGTATGCTTATATATGATGAACATGATGCTTACGGTTAGGCCACTGTCAAAGCCAAATTGTGTCAGAGAATTTTTTTTCATTACTTCTTTTTATTACTTTTCATCCAGTTAGGATAGTTTAAACAAAATTGTCATAAACTGTAGTCCTAATGTTTAAAAAATAAAGGAGAAAATAGTTTTACTTTGTTATTATCATTGCTTTTAGCAAGGAGTTTAATTAGGTACCCAATAACTGCATTACAGTATAGTCTACTATAATATACAGCACGTATATGAGTACAGTATAAATATATGAGGGGTCTTCAAAAACTTCATAAAGGATTCATATTATCTTTTAATTCAATTTTTCCATGAATTTCTTGAAGTACAGTAGACTTCACAGAAATAATCATATTATGCATACAGATACAAGTGACAATCACTTGGGCAAAAAAGAAAGTAGTACTTTTCTGTGTCCCAGAAGATACCCAATGTATGATACCCCTTTCTGACCAAACTGGAAGTTTAAATTTAATATTCTAGCACAGTAACTTCACAGTTCTAAGAGAATGACTCTCCCTTTTGATAATCTTTTTTTTTTTAAATCATTATTTTATTTTTAAGTTTTCCTGTTTTATGTGGATTTTATGTATAACTTGACTCAAATCCTTTTCATAAGTAGCCAAAATATACATTACCAACAAGTATATTTATGAAAAATGGTTGATAACATTTTCTGAATTATAAAAGGTTCAAAATGTTTTAGAACTGAGCGCTTAACTTCTTTCTAAATGATATCAAAATAAGAGCACAGAGACAGAATATATGAATCTCATGAATCTGTAAAAAGTAGTCAACAAGTTTCCTTTGATGGCAGCTCATATTAGAGAAGAATGCTGGTAAAGTGCTCTCCTGGGGTCCAGGAGAAGAAAGCTTCATGCCACTGATAACTCCCAGAGTGACAGTCACTACAGAGCCACGTGGGCCTCTCTCTAACACCTCATTCATTCCTCCCCCAGCCAGGAGGAATGGTTTGTATAGATTGAGTGTGCAAGAAGCCCCTGGCAATGTGTGGCTCTGTTGTTCCCTTCTTTCCTCTGGGATTTGCCTACTTTCCTCCGGGACTCGCACACATGGACTGGGCTCTGCTCACCCATGTACTTACAGGGTAGGCTTCCAAGGTGGGAGATTGGCCAGTGTTGCCTGTAACTGGGTGGGTAAGTCTCTAATTTAAGGGTGTAGAACTCAGCTATATTCTCCCACCTACTCTGCTTGACAATAAAGCTAACATTTCAATCCCTAGCTATCTGACTCCCAAATTTGTCTCTCCATTGGTAAGAACTTGAGCAAGAAAAAAGAGGTGTAATTTAGTGACCTTCTCAAAACTCCAAGACCACTTTTCATTAAGCAATTATTACATGCCAGGCACTATGCCAAACACTTTACAAATAATACTTCATATAATTTTAAAACCACCCCAAAAGTTCCCAAAGTCACACAGCTCAAAAGATGGTAGAATGAATACTTCAATAAAATTAAATTTCTCTATAAAGCCAGATTCCTATGAAATAAACTCATTTAAATATTTAACTAAATCCAAGAGGTTCATTTTTGGTAAAGAATTTTACTTAATGGGTTAACAAAACCATGATATCCGCCAAACCAATTAATACTACTCTCTCCTCTTCTCTCTTAAGGTTTTGTTAGCCCCATTAAGCTGACCACATCCTCCTCCTTGAAACTTTTCTTTCTTGGTATTCAACACCCTGTGCACACTGGTCCCCTACCCACCCCCCCCACTCCAGCCACCACTCCACTAACCCATCTTCCTCTGTCTCATCTCTAAACCTGGTAGACCACAGGTCCAACCCTAACACCTCTTCTCTACCTCGGCCTCCCCCTAAGGGGCCTCATCCACCTCATCCAATCACAGCTTGCGATGCCATCTTTATATTGAGGATTCTCAATTCTTGCCTCCCTCATGCGGTAGGTTTGCATCCACTTGACAACCTGACATCTGTAAGCTAACAGACAACTCAAACATGGCCAAAAGAAAATGTCTATGTTTCTACACTATTTCCAAATTATGCCACCTCTCATCTTCCGAACAACAGTAAATGGCACCATCACTCAGCTAGCCAAAGGAAAACTGATTCCTCTTTTTCCTCCACCCACACTCCTCACATAGTATGCTATTTTTCTGCCTTCAAACACCCCCTTAGCTACACCAATATTAACTCTACCCTTGGGTATAATAAAAGCCTCATAATTGGCCTGTTTGCCCTTTTCCCCCATGATAATCCATCCTCCACAGCCCAGCCAATGAGCTTCCACCACCCTGGACCTTCTTCCTGGTCTGGGAATGACCAAGCTCTTTTCAGCCTAAAGCCTTTTGTATTCACTGTATCTCTGTATGGAAAATGCTACCACTAAATCTTGACATGGCATATTCTTTTATATCGTTCCCGTTATAAATTCACATGTTGTCAGGGCAGAAAGGCCTTCCTTACCATCATACCTAAAATAGATGCCCTTCCCCACAACCAGTTACTTTCTATCACATCACAAACTATAATGAATAAATTTGGTTTTGGTTTGACCTGCCCCTCTTTTCACGTTTCCATGAAGGCATGAACAGTGTCTGGTACGAGGTAAGGATTTTATCTAAAAAACAAGTTGAATAAATCCACTGAATATATTACTAGGTATTTATTTAATTCTTCATAGTTACACAGCCTATTAAATCCCCAGCATATGAGTTGAACACTGTAAGTCACAATTCAGTCTGAAAGTACAAGGAGCTACTTACGGAGTCCCACAGAATCTGGTTTGCCATTATCATTCTTACTTGGTTGTACAAGTGGAGCAAATGAAACAGCAAGGATATTTTTACTTTCCCAAGTATTTTGTCCAGTTCGCATAATCTGTGTTAACTATTTAGAGAGGAAAAAGAAAAAGAACACCTTATTCCTGGTAATGTGATCATCTTGCAATCAAAATTTTGTTTTAAGGGAATAACTGCCAATAAGAGCTATATAAGCACTTATATTTAAATGCAACCAAACTACTTCCATTTAAATATTTACTATAAAATAATATAGAAGGAATCAAAAATATTTGCTGATCAAGACAGATATTTCAATGCAAACTGGATACCCCAATGTGGTCAAGTAAGTCTGCGTGTTAGATTTGACGTCTGATAATTTCTAGGGGTACCACCACAATCCATACATTCCATTGCCTCCTAAAATGTGTCTGAAATAGGCTTGGTCATTTGGTTACAGCATTAGACTAATAAAACCATATTTTCATTACTGTACTAATGAGTTGGCTTCATGTTCTTCCCATGATGGTAATGAAATATAGATTCTAACTCAAACCCCAACTTGATATTTAACAAATAAATATAATTAGTCACAAAGGGACTATGAGTTTGACCAACTTCAGTAAACACCCATCACTAGTCCTAGAAAAAAATATATTAGCTAAGTAGATGGCTTGTTCAAATTGAATTAGTATCTTCAACTTTTTTCAAAAAGTATCCCATTACTGTATTTGATATTTGTATGATAGTATAGAATAAATGTTATAAAAAATACTGATGAAGAAGTTGTATTTTAAACATTTGAAAATGTATCATTAAAGGAAAACAGAAAAAGAGTGTATAACTGGGAATCTAAATCTTGGAAGCAACTGAGTAACATTTTTCCAGAAACATTTTTTAATGAATATTTTTATATTCTGCCTTTGTAATAACCGGCAAACAATTTTCGACAGAGCACAGTGCATGGGAATGGTGAGATCTATTAAGCTGCAAATGGCACACTGAAATGTTAAGGGACCACCAAGACATATAAACTCTACGATTATCATGCTAGGTACCAGTCATCTTAAGTTGTCACCTCTACTGCACAAACTGCAAGGTGTTTCAAACATCTCAGATTTAGGTTAATGTGAATATTAAAGATCATATTTTTTTGAAATACATTTTTATAACTTTTTAAAGTAATTTGCTTTTGAAAAATCCACCCATTTTCTGAATAAATGAGTATGTCATACACTTATTATACCTAATAATTCTAAATCAAGGTAAGGAAAATTAAATAATGCTTATAAATAGCTGAAGAATATTTTCAAGTGAGTCTACATAGCACTCAAAGATTTTAAAATTCACTTGTTTCATTAATGAAGTTATGCACTTCAAAACAAACCACAAATAGAATTTCTTTTTGATATGTTCAAAGAATTGAAGAACGTTGGAAACTCAGCAGCTTGTAGAGATCATCACATTCAACTGAACACCTTCCAGGTGAGAAAACTAAATGAGGGAGCGGCTTGCTTAAGGCCACAAACAGGGAGTAGCTGAGCTCAAGTGAAAGCCCATCTCTTCTAATCCCAGCGTAGAGATCCTTTCTATAGCTGCTTTGCCTAAATAAGAGCCTGTCTCAAGTTTTTTCTATACAAACAGATCTGTGAACAGTATTTCTTCTTCAAAAATTATGTGTACCTTTCATTAAATAACATTTCCCCATCTTAAACTAATGTGTTTGTTTCCTATGGCACTAAGCAAAAGGAATACTGGAAATTACCTGATCCTCTATAGGCATGACTAGTATGCCTCCAACTTTTAGTAATATTTTCATGTAGTTTTCATGGTCTTTCTGGACTCCAGCTCCACAATAAATTCGATCATACTGATGACTGTCAGATGCTATCTGGAGGCAATTACCAACCACAAATGCAGGTTCACAAAACTCAAATCTGCATGGAAAAACAAACATATTTTAATTCATTTAAACAAAACATCAGATCTAAAAAAGTTATCATAATCTAGTCCTTTAAAATAGGGAAGTTAACAAAATTAATTATAAGGATAAAAATAATTATGTAATTTTATATAAATATATTTATAAAGTTTAGCACTGATCAAATGTATTTTTTTTATTATTGATGATACAGGGTACATGGTTTGAAAACATTAACCTATTTTTGGGCCACACTGAAACCTCACTTAAGGCTTCAAAAATGAATATAATGGAAAGCCCATCACAACACCAATCTTGTGATACCCCAAAAATGATATATAATGATGATAAGAATCTTAAGGGTCAACAAGTGAAGAAAAGACTTCATTTTCCACTGTCCTTTCCAAAAACGGTGTTGGGCCAGCAGAAATGAGAAGGGCTCGTGCACACCTACTTGTGTCTGTTTATTTCTGCTGAGGATAACAGTGGCAGAGCTTTGTCAAGAAAAGCTACTAGTGTCCTGACCATATCTGCAACCACTAAGATTAGGGAGATTTTCCTAACAAATTTTGGCTGAGAACATTACAGGACTGAGAGAGAATAGAATGAACACTTTTTTCTTACTGCTGTTTGGCCCCTATAATCTCCCTAAGCAACAGAAGAAGAGATGGTTTCAAAGCAAAGGAATTTACACAGGCAGCTTTTTCCTGATTACAGTGTTGGTTCATGGTACATAAGAGTTATGCTCTTAACAAACTATCCTATTTAGGTTTCTAATTTTACTTCTTAAATTCAGATAAACAAAACTAAAAACAGACTCTAATATATAAGTAAAACCCAATGCACTAATAAGACAAGTAATTTTTAAAAATTAATTCATATCCTTTTACTTTTAAGTTGATTAAAGTTAGTAAGACAATACAGCAAAATCAGGCTACTGTTTAAGGATGGAATAATTTACATTACAAGCTTTGACATGCAGTGAAAAATGACACTGATTTGAATCACAAGCATTTTTTCTTTGTAAAACATATCCTGTCCTTTGGTACTTAATAATAGACATTACACAATAAGTTTCCATTAAAATTCACTAACACACAGACACATTAGAGCACATATTTTAAAAAGAATTCACCAGAATTATGTCCTGTCCTTAATTTCCTGTCTTCTTGGTAGAGGGTGCTAGGGGATCAGAAAAGGTTGAGAGAGGCCAGAGGAGAGTAAACTGTATATACCCTGTACTTTCTTCTCCACACCCCCCACACTAAGGGAGTCCATGCCCCGTTATTTCTTTTACTGTAACTGCCACCTCACTGCTCACATTTTTCAGGTCTTTCTTCCATCATTTTGCTCCCTACTGCATAGGATAAGTTCAAGCTCCTTGAATCTTTATGATTCTACCATCAAGTTGCCCTTCCAGACTTATTTCCTTGGCTCTGCCCTAGTCTGCACATACTATGCTGCAGCCAGACTGAACTACTTGCTTCTAATTCCTTATAGGAACCACTACAAAGTGTTTTGAAACTCTGTATCTGTATAGATGCTGTTCCTTTGACTGAAATATGAAATACCCTTTCCTCTCCTTCTTCCCTTTATACCTGCTGTGCCTTCAAGATACACTTAAATATCAGCTTTGCAATGAAGTCTTACTCTTTAATAGTATCTCATTCTTCCTACTTACACAGAACACACGAAAGCGTAAACTTACCTAGGTTGGGACTATGTTTAATTTCTCTTTCATACTCAAGACTATGGCACAATCTGGTTGTTTAAAATATGGACAAAATATAATTTCTTGGCTTTTAAATAATTAGATATTATGGATCACATGGTTTAATTACTTTATCAAATTCATAGAAATCATTCTTTAAAAAATTAGATTATTTCCAATAAGGTCTATCTAAAAATCTTCATTCTTAAAAAAATTCATTGAAATGCTTTAATTTTTTAATAACTTACATCAATCTGAATGTAAGCAGGGAATTTAAATAATAAAAAATATTTAATTATTAAACCTCTTTTATCATCAAATCTGTTAAATCAATTCAAAATAAGTGTATAATTTTAAAAGCTTCCTACAAGCTAAAAATTAATGATAGCTTACAGAACTATTACCAAGGAAAACAGCATTACAGGTGAACAACTTGGAATTAAAACAACTTCTCACATTAGTGACATTTACACATTCTGGAGCAAAATGAATTAGAAAGAATTTAGTGCCTGATTCTAAAATCAATCGCGTGACTCTGGGCAAGTTTCCTTATCCCAGTAATTGCACAGCTCCTTCAGTCAAATACTATTTATTTAGCACTAGCTGTGTGTAATAACTGGGAATACAATGGGAAATACTAATGCCTACATCTAGTCAGAAGAGACAAACATCAAACAATCCTATTCATTGAAGTATAATTTACAATTGTAATAAATCCTTTAAAAGAAAGCAATATGATTCCTTAATATTGGGGGTGAAAGGAAACCGACAGACCTGAGGATCAGAGAAAGGTTCCCTGAAAAATAACAAGCTATGATATGAAAGGTGAGACAGGATAATCTAGAGCCACACTATCCAAGATGGTAGCCACTAGCCACATGGGGATATTGAGCCCTTAACATGTGCTAAGTCCAAACTGAGCTGTGCTGTAAGTATTAAATTCACACGGGTTTTCAAAGACTTACTACAAAAAAAAATATGTACAATATCTCAATAATTCTTATAAATTTTTATATTAAAAATTTGTATTTTTTGTTTTAACAGCCACATAAAAGGAAAATACTATACAACTACTATACAACTACCATCCTATTTATTAGAGGTCAATAGGTGCTTCAAATACTTTCTGCTTAACACAATCTTCCCTTTGAAACATTTTCCTACTATCTCTTTTAATATTTCTTCTGCATTTAATTATATCTCCATTACCCATTATGGTCCTCAAAATATATTTATCAAATAAATGAACCACATAAAAAAACTAAATGTTTTGTCTTAACTTTTCTACCTACCAACTTTGAATACGAACCCAATTTTGACAAGTTAAATATGCTAATCATAAATATCTTGGCGCTAGAAGAGAAACTAGCTTTGAAATGAAGTTACAGAAAAAGTGTATGACTATGGTACACTCTATAGTAATATTTTGGTACATGTTTTACTAAACCAATTACTATAATAACTGTAGCTTCATTTTACAGAATACACAGCTTTTCTCCCAACATGCCCCCCCCAAAAAAGTAAAACTCAAATAGTAAAAAACAAAACAAACCCTTGCCTTTAGTAAATACATCAACTGTCCTAACTGAAAGGCATTTTTTTTTTTTTTTGCCTTTCTAAATACCTCTAGTAAACATCCTGAATGTTTTCTCTTCTGAAGGATATCTGAACACACATATTTACTTCTATCTAAGGAGTATTACAAAGGATCACTGCAGAAAAAAATCAAATCTAAATTAATAAAAAATTTCTACTAATGAAAATAAAATATATATATACTTCTGACAAATGCGTACAGGGTCTTTACACTTTCATTTAATGTATTTAATTTCCTTTACCAAAATACTCAAATTTGAAAGTTTACTTTAAGACAGTATTCTAAAAGTATTGGACTATTATTTCTAGATACAAAAGTAGTAAATACTGAAGTATATAAGTAAAATTGGAGGGAAAAGTAATTATTTTTAAATGTTGCCACTAAAACATCTAGAACGTTGTAGAGAATTCATATACCAAACACACTACAAGAAAACTGTAACATTACCAATTTAGTACTTATAAGAAAAATATCTACCAGAGAGATTGTCCAACCTGGGCATTATTTATTAATAAAACTATGGCTTACCCTTTTCCACCATAATACATGGATCCTTCATGATTAGTTAAAAAAAGCTTGTCAGTTGCATATTCTTATACATAAATATATTTTAAATCTATACATGGATTATGGTTAACTTTCCTAATAAGGTACTTATAGATAAGCTTTAGTATTTCTGAGTAAGTACACAGTTGAGAATCTGAGATTCTATTATTGATTTATTTTGTACTCTGATACTAATATTATGGCTTGTTTTTATAACAGCATTTTATGTAATGAATTCATACCAATTAGGTAATAGAATGACCAAAATTCCACTGCTGATAATATTTTTTCAAAAAGTCTATGATTAAAATTTTTCAGGTAAATGTTTATGGGTATACTCATTTATATGTATAAAAAACTAAATGACTGATTCAAGCCGTAAATGGTGACTACTATATTACTGAACAGAGAAAATTACAATTTCTATAGATTCTTCCAAGGTAGAGAAGAAAATAAAACATTTTTCTTCCTTAAGCTTTGACTATCTTACAAAAGCTGTATCTTACCTAAGTTTCCACAAACCTATAGAGGTAAAGGACATATTTTAAACCATAAATACAATTTCTGTATATTCTGGAAGACTGCAGCAATAAACTAGAAATTCTCAGCTTATTACAAAATAGTACTACACTATAAAGTTACACATATAAATCAGGTTAAAATAGTAAAAGAGAAAATCCAAATTCCACCTTTTCACATCAACCACATACTAAGTAAAACCTGAGAAAGAAAAAAACTCCCAAGAAGCCTACTAAAATGATACTTCACATGTGGTTATAATTACTTGTAAAAGTATGATTCATGTGTTCTTTCCCTAGTTTTTATACTTGATTTAGGAATTGATTAAAATTTTATCCATAAGTAAAATAAAAAGTAGCAATCATTTTTATTCTTTCAAGAAAATTTTCAAAACAAAATTTCCTAGAGATGACTCACACGTCTAAATTACAGTACCAAAAACATAAGTTATTTGTAAACATAAAAAAAAAAATTCAACAGTCCTGAAATATGTAAGATTACTTATGGCAAAATATAGAGTACATAGATACCTTGGTTTAGAACATGAACACACTTGCCCAACATTACATCAGGATTCTAATCACTTACCTTAACAGTGGTTTTCTTTATAGGTGCATGTTGGAATATCTTCATCTTGAGATGGACAGATGATTTCGTTCACAGCAGGAACCTTGCCAACTTGCCCATACAATTCTTTTGATAAGCTGCTAGGAGATCAGGGTGACCTAGCCTTGCCCTGTAGCTTCCCTCTTAGACGGATAGTCTAGGTCTAGGAGCTGACTGAGAGTAGAAAAAACAACATTCCCCTTCAATACACTGTTGAACTGGGGACTGACAATTTGCACACCTAGTTTATCATGTGCCACAGGATGCTGCCATTGAAATTTTAGACAATTATTCCAACGGAATAAAGGAATTTCAAGGACTTGGGAAAGAATCCTACCTTGTTCTCACACCTTATCCAAAACAACCTGCAAAATGAATCACAAAAACTTCTTTTTCTTAAAACATTTTGTCAAAATACACATTTTGAGTTTTAAAAGCTATGAGTACTTTGTTAAAACAAGACAAAACTTCAGACCTTTCCATTGGGAAGAAATTCACAAGAAATGTTAAACTCTTGGTCTTCGAATATACTTATAGCATTCAAAGATTCTTACAACCAATAATTAAGATATTGAATTAAAACTTTTTTAAAAGACTTTACCTTTTCAAGTGTTTTCCCTTCCAACTGCATCAAACTCATCTCAGAATAATTCAAGGATTATTCAAAGCAAAGTATGAAGAATAAATACAGTGATTCTTTTCAATGAACAAAGCATTACAGAAATCCATAAGACCAAAAACAATCTCTAAACATTTTATAGGAAATGTGAGAGATAAATCATGTAAAGGTGAGAGCCTTTGGGTATTTCACCAATAATTTCTTCTCCTACAAATGTGTTTAAGGCCATTAAACTTTTCCCCATGCCATTCTCAATAAATGTTAAAATACATAACTGAGGGCCGAGCCCGTGGCGCACTCGGTAGAGTGCTGCGCTGGGAGCGCGGCAACGCTCCCGCCGCGGGTTCGGATCCTATATAGGAATGACCGGTGCACTCACTGGCTGAGTGCCGGTCACGACAAATAAAAAAAAAAAAAAAAAAAAAAAAATACATAACTGATAGCTGTAATGACTATTTTCAAGTATTTCTGTCCCAACATTTGAATGTTTCTCATGATTAAAAAATGTGTTTACAACCTGTAACAATTGTTATAAAACTACTTCTGATTATTATTAGTATATAAAAATGTTCAAATGTCTGAGAAACATTTTTAAATAATGTTGAATATATAAGAATTACCTATAGCAAAACTACTTCAAACATGCTGCAATTCTCTTTTAAAGATGAAGTAGGACTACTCTAGTGATAAAAGTTGATGAATATAGAAGCATTTAATTTCCAAATGCAAATCACATGTGAAAAATGAACCTATATTTTAAAATAAAATTAGGATACTAGATATTGCCATTATCAATTAAATCTTCTAAAATACAAAAGACTATTCTAACTCTATGTTTAAAAATACCTCAACTAAATTTCCGGAATGCGTTGCCTCTCCCATCCATCCCCACCACCCAGTAAAAATTCATGTCATAGGTAAGTCTCACTAATACACAGAGCAGGTATGCTTTTTAATATAAATGCTATAGTGCATTTAACCACATTAACAGCATTCCTTAATTCTAATCTGAAGGAAATAAATGAAAAGAAAAGCTCTGCTTCAACTTTCCTGTCTGGGGCTAAGTTGCTAGGCTGCAAGTCACTGGTAGCAGCTTACTGCTGAGAAGAAGTATTAGAATAAATCAATGTTTACATTGTCAAAGTCAAACCAGAACTAAGTACAAAGACTGGCTCAGGTTACAGCCTCTCTTTCTAACCCTCAGTGTTCCCATCTGGGAAATGTGAACACCAATACTGTCTCTAGAATTGTGGATAAAGCATTTAGAATTGTTAATAGTATTTAACGAGTAGACAATGCATATTAGGTGTTATTTTTCTTATCATCTCATTACTGTTTTTATTACCCATGGCAATAAATAGGAACACACGGCAAGCTATAAAGAAACAACAGTCTTCCATTCATACGGAATGGAAATCTCCAGTAATTCAAAAGATACTGCACTCATTTGGCTATTGATACTAGACAATTTCCAAAATCACAGCTATTGACCTATTATAGCCTTATAAGGAAATGCCACTCTCCAAAGCATGCATCCTAGAGAGCCAAGTCAGCTGCATGCATGTATACACATTAAATACATGTAGCTATAAACAAATGATACACTAATTACCAATTTATTTTCAAAGTATTAAGAGGGTAAAGGTTTACACTTCAGCCTCCTTTAATTGACCTATTCTAAGTATCTGGAGAGATTATTCTGCTTACTGTACATGCACAAATACTGATTCATATAACTTGAACTTCCCCAACTTTCTCCTTCCCTCAGAAAAGCCAGACATCTAAGAGTCTTTAAAACCTAGGCAAACCCAAGGCCCACAGACTTGTCCAGCTAAGAATGACCTTAAAAAAAAAAAAAAAGGATGTTTTGGAAAGTGTGTGTGAAGAATATAACAGGGTCAGAAAACTATGGACAGCATACTTAGTTTTTATAAAGTGTGCGTTACTAGAACATTTTCATGCTCATTCATTTTCATGGTGTCTACGGCTGCTTTTGCACTATAATGGCAGAATCCAGAGGTTGCAACAGAGACCATTTAGCCCAGGAAGCCTAAAAGGTTTACTTCTGGCCATTTCCAGAAAAAGTCTGCCAATGTTTTAGAGGACCGTTGAAATCAGATCAGTTTTATTAGGAAATGTCAGTAAATTTGGGAATACCATAGATATCAAAGGAATAAATCATACATAAGAGCTCCTCCTTCCCTCCCATCTCCAAATACAGTAAATTTAGAGTAACCTCTCCAAATTATTTCATTTGATATAGGACACTAAGACATAAAACGAAAGTATAAAAGTACACACATTATAATAAGGATACTTTTTTATAAAGGAACACTACTTTCAAGACACAGGAACCAAGGTTTATATACACACGAAAACATACGTTTGTAATTTTCTTAAAAGGTCCTCACATTATATATTCTAATGATGATTAGATTATGGACTCCCCTACCCCCACCCCCTCTACAGTATTTAGGAGTTGACTATGATCTCCAATAAATGTATGTAAGAAAACTAAAAAATGCAGTTCAAATCATAAGTGACATGACAGTACTTTTGAAAAAGAAACTGATAAAGGTCCAAACCAACAGGACAAGTAAGATTGGAAAAGTATTAGGTATTTATTCTCTCCATGTTACACACAATCACAAATAATCTGGTACTAAGGAATACATAGATAACTATTTTCCTCAGTTACTTTATATTTTGTTAATTAAAATATATATTTTGATGACCCACACACAGTATAATGAAACCACTTAGAAATAGGATTTTTAAAATCACTTTGCACAGCAAGTTTTAAAATTTTTAAAAATTGGAAATAGAAATATTACCTACAAACATCAAGAAAAATTGCAAAGAAATCATCAAAACACAAGTAAAACAGGAAAAAGTAATACTATACCTTTATGTCACCAACCAAATTAATAAAAAGAACAAAAGAGCCCAATGAATGACCCATTAACTTTGATTAACTTCCAACCACTCACTACTTTATGCAAAATTTAACATTTTCCTAGTACCTTCTATTCTTTGTACACAGGTACCTTTATAATCTGAAACACATAAGTCATATTTCAGAACACTGCTTGAAAACTAGAATAAAATTTTCAGAACTGTCTTCTTCAGACTACTTCATTAATATATGAATCTGTTTCAAAAATAAGTTGTAACACTTCAAAAATGAACTGTATCATAAGGTTTATTATAAAATAATAAGACCATTAAAATTATTGAGAAACATTTAGATCTGTCATATCACTGAATTTTATGATTCATCATTTTATGAATAACAAACCTGCACAACAGTAACCAAATAAAACTCAAGAAATACAAGCCAAGGACATTTGATCATTTCACAATTACATGAAAACAATTTCAGATAACTTTTAAAAATTGAAATAGAAAGGGGGAGAGGAAGGGGAGAAAGGGAGGAATTGGTAAAGGGCCATGAAAATTAATTACATTGTATAATGACAAATAAAAAAATAAATAAATAAAAATTATTTCAACCATGTCATTACTGGCTACACAATCTTGCTCTGGGGACTGAGTTTAATAAACATTTTCGGACAGTCAAATATTTATATTGTAGCTTTAATTTTATAAACAATTCTATGATGAATGCCTCAAACTTTTCCTTATTACTCTAAGACACATTCACGAAATATATTTGAACATTTTTCCTATCTATTTACTTAAATTGACAAAAATTATATATATTGTGCACAGTATGTTGTTTTCAAATATGTATACTCTGTGAAATGGCTAAATTTAGCTAATTAACATATGCATCGCTTCATATATTTTTTTGTATGAGAAAACTTAAAACTTACTCAACAGTTTTCAAGAATACAATACATTGTTATTAACTATAAAAAAATTGATAGCCTTCAAATGTATCTGTTATAGAGTAATATTTAAATAATATCAACACAGAAATGCTTTACTGTTTCCAAGGACTATACCCATTTGTCAGCAATAAACTTGAGCTCCACATATACCTGTAGAGTTGCGTTAGTGACTTAAGGTCTTTCTTTGAGTCTGTACTGCACAATGAATGACCCAAAACTGACTTATCTGTGTCTTCATGTATTAACAGATGAAATATATTAATAACTAACATATAACAGACCATACAATAGATCTTAAACATTTGCTTTTATTAATATTATTTTTGTATTTTATAAGTTCAAATGCATTCAAAAGGACCCTTATAGGCACATGAAGTTTTAAGAAAATAAATAAATAATAGGAATTCAATAAATTCAAAATTCTACAGTCTAGTAATCATATAAAAAAAATTCATTTCCACATCTTAAGTATTTATCACTACTAATCTTAAGACAGAGATAAACGATAAAGACACAAAAGGATGCTAAAATTGAATCCCAATTTCTTACCAAATAACTTGGGCTAAAACCTTTTATTTCTGTCAAACATGTTTTCTTGGAAATAGAATATGAACCAACACAGTAAGCAGTTGAAAAATGATTCAAAATGTGAAGTAAATGTTAATTATTTATAAAGACAATCACAAATAAGATAAAGATGGTGTTCAGCAAATTGATGCAGAAGATTCAAGTGGTTTGCACAAACCCAGCGAGTTAATTATCAAAAAAATAAAACCTGAGTATTTCCCAACTCTCCCAAACCTGTTTGCCTGAGGTCTTTAATAAACCAATTATAATCACACCTAGGTAGACAAGGGACTTCGCCACCCCTCTAAGCACTGAGGATTTTGCTGCAGCACAAGTTTTCTGTTCTTCAACCAATCAAGTGCCACTTGCCAAAGGATAGATACAAACTGGCAATGGCAAAGGAGAATGAAATAAAAGTGCAAGGAAAAAGGGAAGGGGAGGCTGAGAAAGGAAGGAAGAAGGAAAATACACTCCCCTGAAGATGTTCACAGGCTCTTCTTGGCACTGTCTCCCAAGCCTAGAGGAAAGCCCTCCATGTTTCTCACCTGGACAGTGACCACCAGGGGTTGAAGATGAGTGCGGGCGCACTCCCAGAAAGCCAAGTTGCAATTTGGAATATTTTTGCACTAAAACTTTGTTATACAAAATGACTATGTTTCAAGCTTGTGTTTCCTATCAAGACTTCCTCTCTTTGAAAATATGACAAGTTATACAGAAAAATGAGAGATATGAAAGCTCTCCAAATTTTATATAATTTCAGAGTTCATGGACTTCAGCATAAGAGTCCTTGCTCCACAGCATTATCAATGCAGAATTTCAGTAAGATTACACACCAAACAGACGTCCCCTGCCAACCCTTAGTATGTGCAATATTCCTTCTAAAGGGAAATACATTGAGTTCAAAAACATGGTTTTATAAGCATATTTATCAAATACAATCCTTTCACAAGATTATATCATTGTATTTCTATGATAATTTCTTCTGGATATATTACAAAGTAACTGAATATTTTGAAGAAAGTCCTTTGTATGTTGACAGGTACCACCCTTATGTTACAAATCCAAAAGGTATAAGACCAGTTCTAGAAAAGTTCTGGAATCATAAGCATTTTTACATTTTATCCCCAGAAAAGATACTTGTATGTTTAATAAATGGAATATTACTAATGAAGTGATAGTAACATAAAATTACTAAAGTTTATTTATAATTTACTATAGAATTACGTGGAATAAAAATTATAGCATAGGATAATTTTCCTAATTTCTTTCTCTCATTTTATAATGCACTGATTTTTGCTGCATTTAACTGAGCAATTTAAGATCAATAATAAACTGAGTGTTCGAGAAGACAAGTTACACATAATTTATTAAGTGATTTCAAACCAAAACTACTGATATTAATACTTACTTATCAAAGCTATCACTATTTTTGATGAAGCTCTCCAGTTTTTCCTTGGCATATTCCACCACATCTGAATGAAGCTCAATCCCATGATTTATTCCAAAAGGACCTGCAATTGTATCAGCATTTTTATAAAAATATTAATAATATGCTCTCACAGAGCTATTTTAATTTCTGCTCATTTACCTATCACAGGGGCACTTAAAAGAGCTTGAAATATGCGAATACCTGCTAGCCACCAATTTAAAAGTTGAATGGAAATCTATTTACATTGCTTTGATGTAAGAAAGGAAAAAAAAGCTCACCTGAGTTTTCTATCAAAATATCCTATTGTGCATAAGGTTGAAACCTACATAGTTCTCCCAAGGGAGTAGCTTATCTGGCAGGACATTACTGCCAAGAGAATAATTCCTATGAAGTTTTAAGTTCTTTACCATGATTTTCACTTATCATGTGCGAAAAATTTGGTAATTCTAAAATTCCCGAAGCCATAGGCTGACATAGGTAATATTATATAAATGTCTCCGACCATCCCCTCTCCAAGCCCTGAGGGCCAAGACCACATTCTGTGCATTTTGAAGATCCCAGTGTCTAGCAGAATGTAGCCAACAGGCACTTGCTGCAGAGCTGATTTGACTCGTGTTCCAGCATACTTCACACTTTTCACTTGGTATTTCTTTTTACACATGACCATGGATGGAGTAACCTCCCAAGAAAAGGAATAGGGAAGAGCTTTCTAGGTCCCAGAGATGGTCTTGGGATGGAACTTTTCCCCATGCTGCTATGTAGGCTCACTGAGAATATGAGGACTTACTGTGTCCTGAAGCTACTGTACAGACCACCCGCCCCAGGGACACACATGAAAATAACACTTCATCACATCTAGTTATGCTAGTTCCTTTCCAACTTCTGAAACTGAGCCAATCAGGTTTTCCATCTGACATTTTTGAGATTGGTCTCACAGAAAAAAGGGTGTATGTGTGTTATTTCTTTTCTGTACCTTTAGGAAATACTTCACTGGACATGCCTCCTGCTCACCCCCCCTCATTAAAGTACAAGCGTACTTCAAAAAGTTCATGAAAGTACCCTCATACAGTGCATACTGGAGTTGTTTCTAAAGTCTAAGTACTTTAAAACAACAACAAAAAAAATCAGTTATGTATTATGTTTGAATGTTCAGAAGATAGAAGGAAAAAATGATTAATGATCTAGGAAATACTCAAGCTACAAAAATTTAACCAAAATATTCATATACAATCTTCAAGCCAAAATCAGATAAGGATAATGCTTTAACCTGTATATTACTGTCATATTGTATTTGGTTAGTATTTTTTAAAAAAAACAAAACTGATTTTGCTTGAAAAATGTATTCAGCTAGAAAGAGTAAATAAAAAGGTATTTGATTCATCAAACCACAACAAATAGAATTAACTTCCTTTGCAATATTTTCATACTTTTTAAAATAAATTGTTCTGATTGATGCAATCTTAAGCGCTTTGCTTCTTGTTTTTTGTTTCCTCACTACGAACTGTTAACCTTCATTTGAAAACTGGAACTTCTGTCCAAAATCATTTAAGACCACTTGTAATTCCTTATTATTACCACCGATAACTGAATAAAAAGGATTTCTTTTTCAAAAAAAATAGTGATGTCACTTTTTAACAGTCAACACAAAGAACGTTAAGAAAAACTAAAGTCTTTCCTTACTTAAAAATATTTAAGTTAAACTACAATTACTTAACATTATGTACACAGTAAGAAAATATTGTTCTATTCATCTAATTTCTTTTACCCCATAAGGTGACCCACTGAATGTAAAACATAACAGAGACTTTTCTATTTTATAGATAAGAGGTTAATTTTTTAAAAAAAAGGTCAATATTGATGGTATTCTGTGTTTCCTATAAGACTGAATGCATAAGCACAATAAAGGTGCTACAAATCTGGAAATCAAGGCTTCTATTCCTTATTTCAAACTGCCTTATTAACAGAGGGAGTCTAGATTTCAAAGTTCTAGGTCAAAAGGGACTAGATAGGCTGCTCCTCACCTAAGGATGCCACTGGTCTCTTCCTTTTTCTTGCTTTCTGCTTATTGTCTAAAAGCGAAGTGGCAACTTTTGGAAATAAGGTTTAAAGTTTAAGAAAATTTCTTAATGTTTTTTTCACATAACTTGTTTTTCAAATTACCTCAAGACAAGATGGTTAATAATAAAAGACAAAAACTATTTCATTAACATACAAAGAATTTGTTTCATGAACAATATAAATACACATGTAAGAAACAGTATGCCTTAATATCTAGTGCAAACACCATTTATGATTTTTTTTTAAGTGGATGGAATTAATTTTAAAGCAACATGGAGGCATACCTTTAGTTATCAATATTTAATAATCTGAACAGCAATTAACATATAGAAAATAAATTTAAAAGAAAAAAATGCATTAATAAAAGGCAGAATTTAAATAGCCATGTCACCAATATCTCATTTATTTAGAATGTGATACACAACTAGAACACATCAAGTGTACGACAAGAATTGTAGTGCAATGCTGATTATTACAACTCATATCTGACATCTGTATTAAGTAAACAACAGGAAAATAAGACACAGAAAACTGGAAAAGCATACATAGCTGCTTCTGAGGAAGGGAACTGAGAGGTCTAAGGTGGAAAGGAAACATTTTCATCATGATATGCTTTTGTCTAAGTGTGTTTTAACCATACGCATGTGTAACTTCTTCGATCAAAAAACAATGGGCTAGTGAAAGAGATGAAAAAAGAGCATAAATATTCAAATAAACATAAAAGTAATATATATTTGATAGAAAGGTACAAGTTGTCAATGGAAAAAATGAAACAGTATCCAAAAGAAGATGATGTTAACAGGCCAGATAAAGCATAAATCTGACTTCGTATTCAACAGATTCCAATGTTTTTTATTCACCAATGTGAAGAAAGATTTTTCTATGAAATAAAGACTTAGTTTTTGTAACATATTTTAAAAAAAGAAAAGAAAATGTTAACATTTGACTACGACTTTTAATAGCTAAATATTAAAGAGAAAATAGAAACATACACAGAAGTCAAAGTTTATTAAAACAAATACAGTTATTAGAAATACCTAGGTATCCTATATAACATTAAAAATAATCTTTAAGGCTGGCAAAAGCCCATTTATTGAGAACAATAACAAATATAATAAAATTCCAATATATTAAAATCTAGAGACTTGTTTTCTCTTGTAATAATTGGATCTAATCTGGCTCATTTATCATCTACCAGTTAGTCAGTAACCAAAGCTTATACATAAAGGCCAATAATTAAGTTTAGGTATTAAGTGTCTATGCAATACCTGTTATTTCTTATTTACATCTATGTGGACCTCATATGACATCCAACAGTTTGATAGCATGGTGTTGACAAGTACAGAAACCTGCAAGCTTCACACTACGTTGGAATGAAGTTCACTGTACCTTGAATATTTTGTGTAAGATGAATTTATAGAACCCAGCCACAGGCAAAAAGTACTTCATAATATATAACAAGAAGAGCTCTAAAGATGAAATAAATTCAAGATCCCTCCCAGCATTTGAGAACTCTGAGGTTGAAACACTGGTGTGGTGAGAAAGATTTAAGGTCAGATATCTTGGTTTCCAATTCTGGTTCCAATCTGAAATCAGTTAGTTACTGTCTAAAGACCATTGCCTACTATACAAAAGTGGTCCTTGGAAAAAATCACATAAAATATGTAAAAGTGTTTTGCACACTATACAAGACAGGTAACAAACTGCCATTAGAAATTATGATATGCTATCTCCCTGTATACTGATTTGGTTAGTTGTAGAAGCTCATAATCTACATAAGTGGTTTGCAACCCTGACTACATATTAGAATAACCTAAGTATTTTTAAATTAAATGTTAAAGGTAAAGTAAATTTAATTTTATTTAAACTGTAAATGCCTGGCCCAGACAGGTGAGAGGGACTCCTGGGGAGTGGTCCAGGCCCTGCAGGTAATCCTAACATGCAACTGGGGTTAAGCAGCACTAGCCACACCCTCCTAATTATTACAAAGCTCAATCCAAATGCTTTTTAAAATCTATTTTGTACTATCCAAATATCTGTTCTCACTGGTAAAGTAATAGCAAGGGTCAATTACTATAAGTAAAATCATTTTGGCTAAAACTAAATATCTACCACAAGGGGGAGTAGGTGAATCAGTTATTTGGTTTTTATGAAAATAGTATAAAATCAATGAGAAAAAAACTAAAATATATACATAAAAACATCTTTCAATAAGTTACAATGATATTTTATTATTAATTTTAGTTACATAAAACAAGGTATCTTTGGGAAGATTTACAAGTAACTTTAGAAGTATTCAGGGACAGTAACAGGTAAAAAGTAGAAAGGAATAGGTTTTACTCTCTTTTTTTCCATGAATATCCTGTGGTATAATGTAGAGACATAAAATAGTCCAAAGGTAGATAAAGAAAACAGGAGAAAAAAGAATCAGCAAAAGCTAAGTAATCATTAACTGGATAATTAAGAGAAATTGCTCTAATGTATTTATTGTTACTTATTAAAATGTATTTAACTTCTTATGGTTTCTCCCATCCATTATACCACAGAAAAAAACGTATTAAAGACAAACACTATCAAACTTTTACCGAGTCTTGCCACGTTAACCATTCTGAAGCTAGCAAGATTAGAGAATCTAATGAAGCAAATCCTGGAATTTACCAGAAACAAGTTCCAGACCTTTGGGCCCCTCATATAAGTGCTACTTTCTTTCATGACACATGAATCTTAGAAATACATTTACACAAGATCTGAAAGTGTTGGTTTAAACAGTTACAGAGAATGGATGCAAGGCCCTAAGTAAACTATATGTCTAAAATGTCAAAATATCAAGAACAGGTGCCACAATCAGTTCATTTACATACATCCACCCAATGAGGTGATAATATTCAAGTCTCATATGTCCAGAACAATTTATGATCATACCTCACATGTGCACTGGAACACTGTAATAGAGATTAAATTTCTACCAAAGCAAATTCAATAAGCCAAGAAAAAAATGTGTTGGACTATAACAGAAAATAGTTTTAAAAGCTAATTTAAACAGCTTCAAATCTTCACCCAAATTCTTGCTAATGACATCGTTTTCCCTGGAAGCCATTTCCATTGGCTTCTTCATTCCACTGCATCTTTATTTGTAAAGTACCTCAAGATACCTGGGGCCAGTACAGTGATCAATTCACATAAACACTCAATAAATATTTGTTGAACTAAATGAAGAACAGGCAGTAAGACCGACACCATGCTTCCATTGCTAGTTCAGAAATATCACACACAATTTCAAGGGTAGGAGATGTGTCTTGTGCCCTGCTGTATTCTTGGCAGCTGGCATTGGGTGTAACATAAATAAATACTTCTTTAAACAATGATAAAGTTCATAACTGTAGCTATAGTCTCAAATTTAAAAGGTGCACAACTAAGACTGAGGCAAATGATGCATGAAGCATATCACACACCAAGAACAGACTTTGTAATTCCTAAAAAGAACAGTCCAAAATCTTCTTTAAAAAAGTGAAACAGAGGCTAGAAGAAAAACTGAGGTGTGGTTTAATGCAGAATATAGTATCTACCTTTGAGAGAAACCTACAAAATGTGTTTTATTTCATCCAGAAGAAAGTGGGAAAGGGCACCTGAGCAGTCTGAATTTTCCTAATCCTTTGGACTGAAGTAAGGCAATACAGAGCCTTCTAAAAGAGGTGCTTAAAAGACCACTGAAAAACATCTAAAAATCATGTTTCTGATAAAGGCTTACAACCAAAATATATAAAGAAAACTTACAACTCAGAACACCAACCCAATTAAAAAATGGTGAAAAGATGTGAACAAACATTTCACTAAAGATACACAAATGGCCAACAAGCACATGCACAGATGTTCCACATCACTAGTCATTAGGGAAGTGCAAATTAAAACCACAATGAAATATCACTTCACATCTACTAGATGGCTATTAAAATACAAGTCTCAGTGAGGATACGGAGAAATCAGAACCTCATACCAATGTTGGTGAAAATGTAAAATGGTGTAGTCAATTTGGAAAAGTTTGTCAATTTCTTAAAAAGTTAAGCATAAATTTACTATACAGCTCAGTAATTCCACTCAAGAGAAATAACATATGTCCCCACAAAGATTTGTATGTGAATGCTCATGGAAGCATCATTCATAATAGCCAAAAATTAATAACTCAAATGTCCATTAGCTTCTGAACAGATAAACAAAATGTGAAATATACAATGGAATATTATTCAGCCATTAAAAAAAAAAAGTACTCATACATGCTATAGCATGGATGAAACTTGAAAACAATGCTAAGTCAGAAGCCAGATGCAAAAGACCACATATTGTATGATAGCATTTAAATGAAATGTCCAGAAAAGGCAAATCTATAGAGACAGAAAGCAGGCAACTGGTTTCCAGGGCCTCTGTGGGGATCAGGAGTGTACACAATTGGGCATGAGAGATCTTTTTGGCATAACAGAAGTGTTTTCAAATTGGATTGTGATAATGTTTGCATAAGTCTGTAAATTTACTAAAAATCACTGAACTGTACACTTAAAATGGGTAACCTTTATGGTATGTAAATCATGCCTCATTAAAGGGAGAGGGAGAAAGAGAGCACAGGCAAAACAGAGAAAAGCAGGAGTACCTAAGGTCAAAGACAATATAGCTGAATAAAAACCATTTAATGTCCTGTGGTAAAGAGAGAAAGGGTGTGGAGGCCAGCCACAATGGCAGCATAGAGCTTATCTAATCAGCCCTCTTGGACAATACAGCAGGTATAGGTACTTATATATATTGGCAATAAGTTTCCTGTTTGTCAATTGTTTCCACTTTAGAAACATTATGTTGTAGCACCAAGGTAGTGGCATCCACAGTGCTGGAACGATTGGCAGTCTTTCCACCTCACTCTTATTAACTACGGAACTATGTAAGAGACTAAGAAAGCCATTCAGTTGGGTGAATCTATATGGGGGTTTTATAAAAACAAAAACACCTACAATTTTTATATTATGGGTTATATAAAAAAATGGGAACGAGGGCTGGCCGGTTAGCTCAACTGGTTAGAGCACCGCCCTGTAACACCAAGGTCAAAGATTCAGTTCCCCATGTTGGCCAGCTGCCATAAATACATACATACATACATACATACATACATACATACATACATACATACATACATACATACATACATACATACATAATGGAATTCAATTCTGGTAAGTAGAGATTAAGTACAAGACTAGGGAGGCCTCTTTTCTTGCATTTTTTTTTTTTCTTTTTTCTTCTTTTTTGTGACCGGTAAGGGGATCTCAACCCTTGGCTTGGTGTCGTCCGCACCGCACTCAGCCAGTGAGCGCACTGGCCATCCATATATAGGATCCGAACCCGTGGCCTTGGCACTCCCAGCGCCGCACTCTCCCAAGTGAGCCACAGGGTCGGCCTGTAATGGAATTCCCTAAAAATGAGAAGACAATACTAACTAAGAGGAAAATCAATTAAATAGTAAATTCTTTGGGAAAATCCTTGTTCTGAGAAGACACTTAAGAAGTGAGGGGAACATGAAAAATTATCTTCAATTTGAAATTCAAGATGTCTCAGAGACATCTTAAGGAGCTGGAGTGATCCATTCTCTATGTCTGGGGTCAAACTAAATTTATGAATAACTGCTTTAAGTGTACTTTAATCCTAGCAAATTTCCTGAAAAAAACCTAACTTCCCCACACTGAACAGCAAAAGCTCCCTAATAATAGCCCATCCTCTACATTTGTATTTCTAGGGTGAAGTAAGAATTCTCCAAGGGGCATCTTCCTTAACTGTGTTAACAAACCACTGATGCCCTGCTCTCCCTGCCTCAGCCCAGATCCCTCCAGGTTATTCAGGACTACTGAATACCTCCTCACATAGGACCCACTGCCTGTGGTGAGCACCTGCCATCCCCATCTTGTGACTGGGAGAGAAAAATGGCTGAGAACCATGGTGTTAAAGTTTCTTAAAAAGGAAAGAACTTCTGTTAATAAGGTCACTGTGAAGCAGTGGAGCCAAATCTGATTCATTATACTCAGATAATTACAGAGAGCATGTAAGCATCCTTCTTTAGAGCTAGTTCTAAGTGATTTTTATGGCTCTATTCCCTCCCCTCCTTGACTTAAAACACACATGAAACACAAACCAAAAACAAAAAAAAAAGGAAAAAAGATTAAGCTTCCTTAGAAATTTGGTGGATTCAAGATTAGCTGTAATCAGAGTTTTACAGACTGTTCTTTCTTCCTTAAAATGTTTTTATCTTTATCACCAAATAAATATTCCTAATCGAAAGGTCTTAACTGTGCAGGATCACATATAGATAAATCCTGGAATAGGATCCAGAAGCTGTGGTCAAATACATGGCGAAAGATATGTGACTCCCCAGAGCCTTATAACAGGAGGAAAATACCTAGTACATTGTGAATCATTAACAAAAGGGTCTGTTTCCCCACACTGCCCTCTGGGAAGGAATAAAAGACATTCAAGACACAATAACGTTTGAGGTTTGCCTACAAGTGCATCTGGCCACAGGAATCTAATCTCTTGGAGACTGGGACTAGGCAATGAGTCTAAGGAACGCGACCTCATGGCTAGCAAGGTTGCTAATTATGACACACAAATCCCCCACCCCGCCTTTGGCTAGACTGACTTTCCTCAGCAGAAGCTACATAGTGGAAGATAGAATAAACAGGGGCTCTGAAGCTGGCCAGACATGGTATGAGGCCTGGACTCCAGCCTAAAAGTGCCAGAGCTGGTCAAGAAATGAACTGATTCAAGGACAACTCCCATTTTTTAAAAGAAGCAGCTCTCCCTACTCCCCCCAGTAGGTTCCTTTGATTTGGAAATTGTCTCAAACCCTAGAGATTCCTTTTTCAAAGAGACTCTGGGGATAGAAGTAATAGATGTCCAGAAATTCCAACCTACTAAGAAATTCTTCTCAGGATGGGGAGGAGCACCAAATTTAAACATAGGCTTCTAAATTTCTCTTTACTGAGGGAATTGCAGACCTGAAAATGCCTTTAAAGTGACATAATATGACCATATAATTTATTGTCCAAGCTGGGACATTTTTAGGAATAAAAAGGGCATTAGTAATACTGATGCTAGGACAAGAGGGATAAACAAAGACTGTCCCATCACACTGGAAAAAAAGAGTAACCTCCTAGAGGATATGTCATTCTTTACATTCAATGATTCCCCATCACTTTAGAATGAATTGTACAGCACATTCTCATCCCTTTAACTTGAGCACATACCTCAACTATAGCACCTATCACACTGGATGAGGGTGATTTTCTTATGCCGCGAATCTAAAAGCATTTACATCACGGTCCTTAATGCTCTACTTTAATGTTTGTCACAGAATAACACTCAGTAAATATGGCAGCTAAACTAAACAGCTTAGCAATTTCATGGTTGTTCATCCACCATCGAATAATGGCTTATAGCAGATTTTCCTCCATCCATGCTTTTCCCACCCACATTCCATGTTTCCTAGCTATCACTTCCTAGCTAATGTGACTTTAGGAAAGTTATTTAACCTTTCTGTGCCCCAGTTTACTCACCTATATAATGGCATTTTTAAAAAAGCATATACTTCAAAGGATTATTAGAAACATTAAATGCATTATTACATATATAGTGCTTTAAACAATGCCTAGCCCTCACAGTAAACACCCAGAAAGCTCCTCAAGAGCTTTGTCCCATTTGATCACTGCTGTATGCTCACACCAGGAAACATGCCTGACAGAGCAGACACTCAGTAAGTATCCTGAAAGCTCAGTGAATATATACTTCTTTCTTCTGTGTTTTTCTCCAATCCCTTGCTTTGCCCCATCAGTGCCACACCCTCTATATCACAAATTCCTGTCTCTCCAACCAAAACTGACACAATTATCTTACCATTTAAAATGGGACACAGATACCCATCAAACTTTATATGAAAGCAGACAGAACAGTTTACCTAAAATAGATTAAATAATATTCCTGAGATTCCTGCCTATCAGTTACTCAATTTTAAATACAATTACTGAGAGTTGGAGAATAGATCCAAGAGCTACTACTGTAAGTCTAGGTGTGCATGCCGGGATTGAGAAAAGATTACTACTTTGTGTTTCCACATTTAAGTGATGTAACTACTTTGAGTATACACACACAAAGTTACAAACCCTGTAAATCATAAACAGTAATACAAACTCAGCTTACTTTTTAAAATAAAATTTTACAAAAATAAAATTACCTAAAATTAAGCCCACCATTGTACTTAAATATCCGGTTCCACTTCCCAGGTTAAGAAAAGACAATCCTGGCTGAAGTTTCAGTGCTTCCATAACTTCAGAATAAATGCAAGGTGCTGACAAGTGGATGTTTCCATGCTTCCAGGCTAAGTCTTTGTAAGCATTGTCTCTGTAGCCTTCCAAATAGTAATCTCCGCGATCAATCGCTCTGAAGGCTTGCTCCACTCTCTCAGTGCGGATATACTGAGCTTCTTTTAAGTTATCAATTAAGTCATCATTATCTTCCCCAGCACTCACAGCTCCGCCCATGATAGTATTCAAATCAAATCATAAATTTTAAAATGTAATAAAATTAGCAAAAATGGCTTCCAATAATGTAGTTTGGTTTGTTTTCCTTTTAATATTGAACTTGATTTCCAAAATAAATTAATCCTAGAAGGGAAGAATAAAAACAGGTTTAAATTAATGCTCAAAAGGAAAATAATTCCAGTTTATTAACTACCATTCCTTAAGGACATAGTCTGTTCCAGGCATAGTGTTAAATTCCTTAAGAATATTAGTTTATTTAATTCTTATAATAAACATAAAAAGTAGCTTGAAGTATGACCTCATCTGTACAGATATAAAAGCTGGGACACAGAGAAGTTAAGTCACTTACTACTGTGAAGCCCATGATGGTGGCCACTAGTCACACATAGCTACCTAGATCTGAATTAGTTAAAATTAAATACAATTTAAAATTCAGAAAGTCAACCTAGCTGCATTTCAAGTGCTTATAGATACATGTGGCTAATGGTTGCCATACTTGATGGTGCTGCTCTGGAAAGTGACACTGCCAGGACTAAGTTTTAGGTCTTTTGGATTCTGAAACCATGTCTTAATCACTAAGCCACATGGCTTCCTTATAATATAATAATCCTAGTTAAATAAGCAGTTAGTTGACTGATTTAAAATTCTTGGACTTAAAAATCACTAATGATTCCAAACTGCACTAACTTTAAAACTTTAACACAAAGAATAATATATTCCCAAACACTGAATATAAAATTCAAAAAACCCAGACCCACATGTTTAATACACACATTCACACACAAAAGTTATTTTGTTTGGTATACCTTGTAATAAATAATGAGCCCACAAATTTTATTAACAACTTTTAATGGTGTAAGCACTGGAACATGTTAGATATAAACACACACGCACATATGATGAATTTCCTTAACAGATCCAACTCAGCATCTTTGAACAGGAACATAAGAGCAACTTGAAAAACTAAAGAATTTCAATACATAATACTGAATACACAATTTAAGCTTTATTCAACTACAGTTGATAAGTAAATTCATATATCAGTTTCTGAATTAACAAATCAGGTGAAAAGGAAAGTTCGAAATGAAATACACATGCCTAAAAACAAGAGTCTGACAGCCAACTCTGGGAAGGCCATACCTTACTCTTGTCTTTAGAGAAGAAAAGCATCAGGGCCTCAGGCATCCTCAGGGTCTTCAGACGCCTGGCCCCCAGCTGCTCCAGTACTGTCACATTGTCTTTTCTGTGTCCCCTTTGTCCTTTCCTATGATCTCCTTAAGAACTTTGAGTAGAGGAAATACTGTGAACTCACATTACACTCATTTAATTTATTCAAATTCACTTATACAAAATTGGCTGGCTCTACTCCCCTCTATCCCCCAAAATAAATAATTTAAAACATATAAAAGTTTACAACATACTTCTCAATGAGTATACTGTGTAGTGTGTAGTGCAATGGGAGATGTCAATTCACTATTCTTTTGACAGCTCTTAGTTCTGGCATCCTTTTATAGCTCAAGCATCTCGACTTGCTCAGTATAATTTTAGCATTTCAAGATTTTTTACATGACATGGCCCCTAAGCATAAGTCAACTTTTTCATCTGGTATTCAGAGAGTACCCAACATGAAAGAAAAAATGGCTACACCAGATTGGGAGACAGCCTCCATCAGTATCCAGTGTGGCACTTGCCTAAGGATTTTATAAAAGTAATTGACTATGCACAGACATTTAACAAATGACTCTACTATAAATGCCACAATTTACTGGTTTGAAAAATTATTCCCTTTGTGTTGGTTCTAGGGCTTAGGAAGAACCTGACCCTTCTTAGGTGCTTCTGAACTCTGTCCTAATCAAAATTATCATAGTAAAACAAAAAAACAAATGTTGTCTTTACCACACAGCTCACAATCTTGGTGAGAAAGAGGCAAGATGATGAATCAAATAAGAAATACTACCATTTACTGACACTGTACTAAGTGTGTTATCCGTATGTTATCATATTAAACATTACAATAAGGCTATGAAGAAGGCACGAGCATGCCCACTTTCAAGAGAGAAACCACCTATAAAGGGATGGAGGGTTACAATGAACAGAAGCCCAGAGGAACCCAAAGAAAGACCTGGATGCAGGAATCAAGGAAAGCTTTCCTAAAGGCATGCACTGTGTAAAAGGGTTAAAGGAGGGAATCGTAGGCTGAGGAAACAGCTAGTACTGAACCAAGAGAGCAGATGCTGCTTTTGAGAAATTATGTGCAGATGGGTACTTCTCAGCACCATAACAGCCTTAATTCTATAGGCCAATGACAATAATACACACTCACACTACACACACACACACACACACACACACACACACACATATGTTTATATACATATATATATTTAGCCTAGATCCCTTTGAAAATCTCACCAAACTTATAGACCCCCCCTATAAAAAACTGAACAGTTTTGCATAGAATTTCAGAAGGCTTTTGAGTTCCTAGATACCCAGAAGTCCACTCTAATTTAAGAATGTCTACTGTAAGCAACTGAGAGCCAGTCAGAAAATTTAACACAAGAGAATTCCACTTCCATTGTAGAAGATGCATCCTGTGTGGTGTAATATATATACAGAAAAACCTGTTTCAGATCTACAGCAATAGACCTGAGACGAGGTACTCAAAAAGCAAGAAAAACATCACCCTGTCAACAAGAATCGGCGCAAGAATGTGAAACCTGGTATCTTAGACTCCTTTGTCAAAGTTCTAGTAGGAGAGGCAGAGAAGCAGATCTGAACGCAGGAAAGTGGTCAGGAAAGGTTTCCTGGAACAGGAGGCACAATCTACTACAATGCATGTTTCATTGACACAAACTAATGGATGCACTTAGTGCATGTGAATACAGTGAGGAGGTTGGGGTGGTTCATTCATGTTCATGTTTTAAAATGACTGGAAAGAAGCAAGCTTCCTCATATTAAAGGGTTACCCTTAGGAACTTAATGAAGACTAAGCAAAAGAGCTGAAATATACATGGTACCTTCCTATAAAGCAAATGAGACGTGAGTTTAGTGGCTTCAAGTGATCTCAGGAAGCTGTGAATATAAATGAAAAAGTTCTAAAACAATTATCCCTGAATTAAAACAAAAGATTAACGAAGATGGCTATATCCAGGTTCAGATTTTTAATTTTTGATAAAAATTATATCCACACACAGCAAATTGTCCTTCAGGACTAATTCCTTGAAGGAAGATGAACCCTAGGGTTTAAGGCTGTGAAGAACCGACTGACTGTGATGTTACATGCATATTCCAGTAGAGATTTATCTCAAAATCAACTTAGGATTGCTATTGTTTTGTGGTACACTGGTTACAAAGCTGTATAGGTTTTGAGTAGTATGCCCCAACCCTATTTTTCCCAAAAGCCCTGCTGTTTTGCAAAACATGAGGTATTTTTAAATGTTATACAAAACCCAGTACTTAACCTGTCAGAAACTTAAGAGAATCTTGGGGAACCCCAGGGACCCCAGACTGCGATTGGAAAACTGCTGGCATAAACAAACAATTACAAGATCAGACGAGTAGTGCTATGGTAAAGTTATACAAGGGCACCTAATCCAGATATGTTGGGAATGGGGATGGAGAGATTGAAAGATTTTCCTAGAGAAAATAAAGCATTGGTAAGCACAGAAGGCAGAGGATGGAAAGATGCTCAGTTATGTAGAAACAGCCTGGCAAAGACAAGGAAGCAAGAAGCAATATGCCCACTCAAGGCACTACCAGTAGTACAGCAGAGCTGAAGCACAAGAATACAAAGTAGTGGGTGGCAAGGCTAGAATAACAGAAAGGAGCTAGGTAGGCTTGCAGGCCATACACGCTGAGTTTGGACTTCCACCTGCAAACAATGGAAGCCAGTGAAGAGCTAACTAATTTTAGACCTGCAAATAGCACTCCCCGGTTCAAACCCCAAATAGCCCTGTTCCTTGAAGAGTTCTGCTACAGCCCCACTTGGCCTTGAGCCTGCTACCAGAACATCTGTCAAGGGGACCAAGAGGAATCATGCACACTAGAGCTTCAGCAGACTGCCTGCTGACATCGGTCTTGTCAGTGAACCTAAACTACCCTATATCTCAGCTCCAGGTCCCCTCAACTGTGATCCCAGTTTAGTACTGCTCACACAAGACCCAAAGTGGGACTCGCCCTTCTGAGCCAAATGGACAGGCCTGCCAACCTCCATCCTACAGCAGATCCTGGAGAGGCCCTGTTTTGGCTCTAGCCCCTCACTGCTACAGCCCTGGAGTTGCCCTGCCTTTGCAGGTAACTCCTGAGAGAAGCACCCAGACAGGTCTGTCAGCCTCCTCCCACAGCAATTCTAGAAAGGGTCTTGAGTGTCAGTTACATCCCTTCTCAGCTGCAGTCTATGAGCAATCTTATCTGCATAGAGAACGGCTGGGAGTCTTGCCTGCTGGTACAAGCAGGCTGGGCTTGCCAACTCAATTCCACAGCAGCTTCTGAATTAGCCCTGACACAGTTTCAGCCCTTTCCAGCTGTGGTCTGGCAGCAGTTCTAACCAGCCAGGGTCGTGCCAGAAGATGTGCCCATCTGAGCCCTTGTGGCAGGTTTGCCAACCTCTGTCTCTCAGCAGGTCCTCAAATGGCCCTGGATCTCAGTCCTGGCCCCTCTCATCTGCAGACTGAGGGAAGTTCTGCCCACCTGGGGACCCAGAGGGAGGCACATCCACTGGTGCCCTTGCAGGCTGACATCTTACCTCAGTCCCACTGTGGATCTTCAAACAGCCTTAAAAACTGGCTCCAGCCCTTCTCAACTGCAGTCTGAAAGCAAGCCTGCTCACTCAAGAAACCACTCGGAGACATGATTATACATGACCACTGGGACAGGCCTGAAGGTCTGAGTCTCAGAGGTGGACCTCAAACGACCCTGGGTCTCAGTTCCAGCCCATCTCAGCCAAGGACCAGAGTAGTACAGTTAGTCCAAAGGCAGCCCTCCCAGAGACCTGAAGGAAGTCACACCCATCAACGCATCTGGTAAGAGGTCCACCATCTGGGAACCCTAAAGCAGACCTTCATCCTAGCACTAGATCCAGCAGATAGTTCTATAGCAAATTTGATCAGGCATAAGAAAGAATTGGCCAACTTAAAGACAGATCACTTGAAATCAACCAATTAGAGGGGACTGAAAAAGAATAAAGAAGGCATATGAGATCTATAGGACACAATCAAACATAGAAACACACAACTATGGGAGTACTCAAAGGAGAAGAGACAAAGGGGCAAAAAGCTTATTTAAAGAAATATTGTCTGAAAACTTCCCAAATCTTAGTAGGGATATGAACATACACATTCAGAAAGTTTAAAGGACTCCAAGAAAGATAATTCAAAAAAATAAAATGAAATTATAATCAAGCTGTCAAAAGTTAAAGACAAACAGAATGTTGAAAACAGCAAAAGAGTAGTAACTCATTGTATATTAAGGATCTCCCATAAGGCTATAAACAAGCTTCTCAACAGAAACCTTGCAAGGCAGGAGTGAGTGGGATGAACACTGTTGTGGTCTGAATGTCCCCCCAACCTCATGTTGGAACTTAACCCACAGTACAGTAGTGGAAAGTGGAGCTTCTAACAGGTGACTAGATCATGAAGACTGTGCCCCTGTGAGTGGAATGATCCATTTATGGAGTAATGGGTTGATGGTTTAATGGGTTGTCATGGGTGTGGTTCTTTTATTTTTTTTATTGAAACATATTGACTGTACATACTTGTGAGGTACAGTTGTATTTCAATACATGCATAAAATACATGTTGATCTAAGAGTAATTAGCATACTAGTCATTGCAAAACTTAAATCATTTGTGATGTAAACACCTGATGTCTTCTAGTCCTATAACAACATGCAGCAAATCAATGTTAATTGTAGATTCCTGGGTTGACTGTACACCAATAGAACTCATTTTCTGGGCCGAGCCCGTGGCGCACTTGGTAGAGTGCTGCGCTGGGAGCGCGGTAACGCTCCCGCCGCGGGTTCGGATCCTATATAAGAATGACTGGTGCACTCACTGGCTGAGTGCCGGTCACGAAAAAACGACAAAAAAAAAAAAAAAAAAAAAAAAAAGAACTCATTTTCTTCTACCTAGCTGTAATTTTGTGCCCATTAACCAGCCTCTCACTATGCCCCCCTCACCTTTCTCATCTCTAATAACCACAATTCTTCTCTCTCCTTTCAACAGTTCAAATTACTATTCTTTACTAATTTGCTGCTGTTTTCTTAGCTCCCACATATGAGTAAGAACATGGGTTACTTCTCATTCTGTCCCTGGCTTATTTGACCTAACATAATTTTCTCCAAGTTCATTCATGCTAATGCAAATAGCAGAAGTTTGTTCTTTTTTCCAGCTGAGTAGTATTGTGTTGTGTATACATACCACAGTATCTTTATCCAATTACCCATCAATGGATGTTTAGGTTGGTTCCATATACTGGCTATTGTGAATAGAGTTGCAATAAAGATGGAAGTGGAGGTATCCCTTCAACATGATGATTTCCATTCTTTGGGTATATACTCAGTAGTGGGATTGCTGTACTCTATGGTAGCACTATCTGTAATTGTTTCAGAAACTTCCATACTGTCTTCCATAATGGCTGTACTAATTTACAACCCTGACAACAATGTATAAGGTTTCCCCTTTCTCTGCATCCTCACTAGCATTTGTTATTTTCTGTCTTTTTGATAATAGGTAGTCTAACTGGGGTGAGATATCTCAATGTGACTTTGATTTGCATTTCCCTAATTATTAGTGATGTTAAAAATTCTTTCATATACAGTTGGCTATTTGTATGTCTTGCTTTAAGAAATATCTATTCAGCTCCATGGGTGGGGTTCTGATGGCTTTACAAGGAGAAAAAGTGAGATTTCTCACCATGTGACACCTTAGCTTGCCAGGGGACATTGTAAGCACATATCTAAATATCATCTGTACCCCACAAATATATATATATATATAGTTATTTGTCAATTAAAAATAACACAAAAATAAAATGAAATAAGATATTAAGGAAAAACCAAAACTGCAGAAGGGAATATAATTACAACACATGGTGAGGATGGGGAGGAAATGACACACTGCTTACATAGTCAAAATAGTCAAAACACAATTGCTGATTTAATCTGAACGGTAATTTAACCACACTGGCAGGATGAGAGGAGAAAGGAAAGGAGGAGGGGCATGAGATCTAAAACCTAATCTATGATAATAGAAGGTAAATGCTGTCTAATATTAACGAACAAAGAGCAGTAGAAGCACCATAGTGAGCAATTGGAGGTAACTACCTTATAAAATAGCTAAATGTGTTAAGTTCCATCTGGAGCCTGATGATAGAAATGGGTGAAACCAGGGACTGCTGTGCTCTGGCTTCAAGGCTTGTGGTATTCCTACTTTCTAAACGGTGTACATGCATTATTTGAACAAAATTGACATGTAAAGGTAAAAATAAGGGAGTTATGTATATAGACCAGATGAAGTATAATGAAGACATACAGAGAATAATTTCCTAAGGAAAAGAAATACATTTGACAAGATAGTCTAAGGCAGAAAAATCAATGAACAGAAAGAGATCATAACATGGGAGCACACAGGCTCGACAAAGAACAGGGAGTGCACAAAGGGCAAAAATCCTAAGTGCACTTATGCAGAACCTAAGTGCTGAAAACAGCAGTTTCTGCTAGATTACATAAAAACATTAAGGTTATTTCTTATCCAGCTTTGTTCCCTTTCCTGTGTCTCTTAAGATGCTTTCCAAGATTGCCCCATGGCCAATTTCTTTTCGTTTCTTTGATAAATGGTTAAGTTGTTTCTTCTCTTATATTTCCTTGTCTTTACAATAAAAGCTAAAGCAAATACCGACTTGGGGCTGCGCCTTGTTTCTCCCTTCTTGAGTGAGTTGTCTTGGTGCACTCCCTTCAGGCTCCTCATTGCTCTTAATATTTGGGCTCTGAGTAATCTTTGCATCTCCATCACACAGTGAGAAGTCAAAAGTGGTGACTTGTGTGAGAACTTCTACTCCACAGATAAGAGACTGACCTTCCAAAGCTTGGTAAAGGAGAAGGATGTGTGACACACATTCCAGTAAGGGAGAATAGGTGGCTATAGAATAGCTTGGTATGTCTATGGCAAGGTCTAATTTAGGTCTTTTCACCTGGAGGTTTCATTTCTTTCAATTTTCAATTTCTCTTTATGGCTAGAGTAATTCTTTCTAAAGAAGAAATTCAACATAACTTATAGCTTCAATGCCTTTTAAAAGCAGCTGGATGTAAAGTAACTGAACATCAACTTACAGAATTATTAATAGTCATTAGACAACAATGTCCTTGCTATCCATAAGAAGGGAGTCTTGATTTGGAGGATTGGGAACATACTGGCAAGTGGTTAAACAATGCTCTTGGTCCCATTAAGGTTTCTCACCTTACAGTCGGGAATTTATGTAGGATTCCTTTAAGGCCAATACAAAGTCAAAAAAATGTTTCTAATTCAGAAAAACTGGAAATCCCACCTCCTTCTGCCCCAGATTTCCCCCCTCCACCACCTCCCTTGGATACGCCTCCATCAGATTTCACTCCTCTCACAGAACAATGCTTCCGTGAGGGATGACAATCTGAAGGAGAAATATTATATGGTTTCCCTGTTGTCAAAGGAGGAAATCAAGGCCTTGACATGAAAGTCTTTCTTTTGATGTATTTAAGGAATTTTGAAAAAGTATAACAGAAAATGGCCTACAAAGTTCCTTTACAAAAGGCATAGTATAGTCTATAGCTAATGGATATGATACAACAGCTTGGGATTGGAAAGTTCTTGTTAAAACTGTACTAAAAACAGCTCAGTATAGTGTATGGTTCCAAAAATTTCATGATGCTGCCACTACTATTTCAATGGAGAATTTAAATAGTAACATCCCAATAGGTATGATATGTTAATTGAAGAAGGAGCTTATACTAATCCTCAGGCCCAAGAAATTATTCAGGCCTGCTCCAACTGCCAAAGATATTCTAAAATGACCTTCCCTAGAGGAACAAATCCCTGTGGACTAAAAGGAAATGAAATTTGGCAAATGGATGTCACTCGTTATGACCCTTTTGGGCATCTTAAATATTTACATGTTATTGTTGACACTTATTTGGTATTTATTTATTAGGGATTTATTCATGCCACTGCACAGACAGGGGAGGCAACAAAACATGTTAGGAAACATCTCTCTGCTATTGCTACTATGGGGATTCCAATTCAAATTAAAACTGACAATGGACCTGCATATACTTCCAAAGCCTTTCAAATATTTTGTGATACATGGAATATTAAACATGTTACGGGAATCCCATATAACTCCACCGGTCAAGTGATAGTGGAAAGGGCTAATGGTCTCCTCAAATCACAATTAAATTAACGAAAAAGGGGGAATATAGAAAGAAGCCTGACCCCTTGAGAACAATTAATGCAGCAGTATTTACCCTAAATTTTTAAAACTGTAATTCTCAAAATTTAACAGCAGTGGATCGACATTTCATCCCCCCTCATGATAGGCCTAAACATTTGGTTTTGTATCAACATCCTTTACAAGGGCCAAAATGGTTAGGTCCTGTTGAACTACTAACACAGGGAAGAGGGTATACTTTTGTTCTTTCTCCTACAGGCCCCCTTTGAATACCAGCAAAGACCATTTGACCATATCATGTGGCACCATACAGGAACAAATCCAATTCCAGAACTCCAGAATCTTACTGTACAAACCCCCTCAGGAATGATGAACAGGAAACAGAAGATAAATCCATTGACCTCTACGATGCTTTCCTCTGGTCCAACTTGGGGTAATTTTAAAAAGCTTACCGCACAGGCAGAGGGCACTCTAGAAACCACCAGAACTCCAAAGATGCCGGAAAACCTGTTTCTAGCAATGCTTGCTCATGTAACTATAAATTCCAAAGGTCCAAAGGTAACATGCCTGTTCATAATATGTGGGCTTTTTCCTTTTTATTCTGCCTTCCATAAGTAATAATATTTATTGGGCCCATAGTTTGAATCCTCCTGTTTTTGATCGGCTTACTTGGGGTGATTCAGAGCCTCCTTTTTCATCTAATGATACTGCTTACACTAGAGATGACTGGCTTACCTTTCCTGGTCCATTACAAGATTGAGGAACAAGTTGTAGTAAGAAGGGTTATCATAATGGATGGCACAAACTTTTTCATAATTGGTATTTTCTTGCTGAGGAATTGCCTTTATGTGTAGTGACTAATTTTACTGCCAGCAACTTTTGCATTCCCTTTCAATCACAATGGTATATGAATCATATTTTTACATCTTTTAATCGTATTATAGCTGTGAAACATCAAATGTTTATTCAAACTGCAGGCGTTGGTTGAAATTCTAAATGGGGAAACAATCATCCTAAACCCAATACTCCTGTTTGTTCTCACCCCTGGATTATTATTGCAGACAGTCTGGATCTTAACTGGGTCTCCTGCCATTCAAATAATCTTACAGAAAATAAATTATATGGTAATCAGACTTTGGAAAATTGGGGTCCATGTAATTTATTAATACAAAATTCTGATACAACTTGGAATTACTCCCTTCATTTTAATTACTCTGGCCATCCATTACGTTGGAGCCAAGGATTAGCAGGACCTATTTTGAGGATCCATTACAATCAATATTATACTCCCATAAAGAAATCCACTTGGCATATGGTCACTCCATTCTTTCCCTGTATTGTCCGACAAGGGAAATATCAAGGAATGGAGGCACTTTGCGTTGGAAAGCTAATGATACCATTGACTGAGTTATGATCTGCACCTCTCAACCATATATATTTGCAATTTCCTCTCAAGAACCTGTTATTTCAATCACTAATTTTACTTCTTCTAAAGGGTCATATATTCAAAGATCCAATATTTCTCTCCCTGCCAATTCTACTCAGTTTACTCCTTGCATTACGCACTTTAATATTTCTAATCTTAATAATTCTCACATGTTTATATTAAAACAAAGAGCAGAAGCATGGTTGCCAATTAATCTTATTTGTGAATGGATAGGAAGATCTGCTCTGGAACAGATAACTTCTGCATTAGAGTGAGTTGGTCCTAAACAGTTTCCTGATATTCTTGTTGCTTCTATTACAGCAGCTACTACCACAGCTACAAATGCTATAGCTGCATTACCTCACCCTATCCAAACAGCTCATAAAATGAATGGGTACTTTCAAAATGTAACTTCTGAACTTTTAACTCAAACAAAAATTGACCAAGAAATTTTACAGAGACTTGATGCTTTAGAAACAGCAATGTCCTGGATTGGTGAACAAAAAGCACTCTGGACACAAAATCAACTTAATTGTGATGCTGAATATTGCTCCATATGTGTAACTTCCATTCCTTTTAACACCTCTAGTTCTTGGGAGGATGTCCAAGAATTGTTACATGGAGCTTTTCATTCTGATTTACATGGAGATATCAATAACCTTAAAACTAAACTCCAAAAACGATTCAACTCCAAGAAGAAGCTCAAAAGCCAATTATTAATCATTTTGGCTCACTGGCTTAATCCTGCTAATTGGTTTTCAGGACTCAATGTGAAAATATGGATTATTGCTGGTATTGGTATATTATTTTCACTGTGTTTTCTTACAGTGCTGAAGGCACTATGCACCATTTTCCAAAGAACTCTCCACACAGAAGCCATGCTGACATTACTTCAAAAGACTCATCATTACTCACTTCCTGAACCTACTTCAGAAACCTCTGTTGATTTAGATTTTGCTTAAACAAAAAAGGGAGTTATGTGGGAGCACATAGGCCTGACAAAGAACAGGGAGTGCACAAAGGGCAAAAGTCCTAAGTGCACTTATGCAGAACCTAAGTGCTGAAAACAGCAAATAGTTTCTGCTAGATTAGATAAAAACATTAAGGTCATTTCTTATCCAACTTTACTCCCTTTCCTGTGTCTCTTAAGATGTTCTCCAAGATTGCCCCATGGCCAATTTCCTTTTGTTTCTTTGATAAATGGTTGTTTTTTCTCGTGTATTTCCTTGTATTTACAATAAAAGCTGAAACAAATACGGACTCAGGGCTGTGCCTTGTTTCTCCCTTCTTGAGGGAGTTGTCTTGGTGCAGTCCCTTCAGACTTCTCATTGCTCTTAATATTTGGGCTCTGAATAATCTTTGCACCTCCATCACACAGTGAGCAGTGACAATGGAATAAATAATAATTTACACTGCAGATCTTCAAAGACATAGCTCATTTTATCATATACATTATTCCTGAAATTGGGTCAAGACTGAATTACTATAAATTAACTTACATTTTTTAAATATACACTAATTAGATTATAAAAGTAGTACATGCCTTTGTACAAAATTTGAAAACAAAGTAAAATAAAAATTTTCATAATGCTAGCGTTCAGAGCCATTGTTATTAACTTCCTGTTTCTGTATACTTATTTTTTTAACACAATATTAGAATTATACTGTATACATTGTTCAGGACTTCTGCTTAATAAATCTTAAGCATTTCCTCATGCCATCAAATATTCTTCCAAAATAATCCCCCAACTGCTAGACAACAGGATTTTGAATTGATTATAATTGATGTACACTTGAGCAGTTTCTAAATTAAGGTCTGTAGTGAATATATTGAAAATTTGATAATAATCCTCTAAGTTGAAATATACATCATTTTTTAGGAGAGTAAAACAAATAGTATTAAAAAGCTAACACATGGCCAGCCAGTTAGCTCAGCTAATTAGAGCACAGCCTTGTAACACCAAGATTGAGGGTTCAGGTCCCCATACCAGCCAGCAGCAAAAAATAAATAAATAAATAAAAATAAAGAGTTAACACAGCATTAGGTCATAAAGTGTTTGCCATTTTTTAATTCTGAGATAACTGCATCTTACTCATGGGAAAGTGCCAAATACAAGTCAAGAGACCAAGGTCTAGCCTTGGTTCCATAGACAACTTTGCTAAAGTCACTAAAGCTTATTCCTCATGTCTAACTAAAACTTTGTACTTGTTGATAAATATCTTCCCTTCTCCTGCTTACCCACTCTGCCCCCCAGCCTCTACTAACTATCATTCCACTCTATTCCACTTTGGGCATATCTCCAGAATTGCACTTCTTCACCTGGGAAGTGAAGAGGCTAAATTCTACAATTCTGAAGTTCTCCCCAGAGCTCTAATTTCCTTATTTGGGCATCAGTCAAATCTGCATTTGAATAGTCGAGTTTGAGTTATCTAGGGACTCAGCATTTGTTACTTTGCTCACAATTTTTACTGCCCCACTCCTGCCATTTTCTCTTCCACAGAGGAAGTCCAAGTCCTGCATTAAACAATAAAAGCAAAATAAGGAATACAAGAGCAAGAAGAAAAGGTAAAGGCAGAAAAAGAGAAAGGTGTTGAAATAGAATAAACTACTGAACAGTTTAAGCAGTTATGTCTGAGAAGAAAGTCACCATATTTACTCACAAAACACAATTTCACTCCTTGGCATTTTCTAATGTGGGGGGGGGAGGTAGAAAACAAAGAGCGCATTTACATAAGCACACCTGAAATGATTTGTGAAGTGTTCTAAATGTTTCTTACTATTCTTCCAAAATTTAGATTTGTGGTTTAAATCTATGGTTTAGGAAAGAACCACTGAAGGCCCCATTCAATATTAAGGTGTCCTTTAGGCAGTTTAAGGATGCCATGTGGAGGGTTAAATGCTGGCAAGTCAAAGGAGGTGGGAAGCAGACAGACGGCAGACAGATGTCACAGAGTGGGAGAAGAAGAGGATGAATGCTCACTTGCTTTCTTTCCCTCCCAGCACACAGGGAGAAACAGCCAAATTACTCTTTGCTACTCATTTCTCTGCAAAAGTAGGGACAAAGCTCACTCAGCTCTGGAGGGAAAGAGACCAATGATCCAAAGGAGAACGCACTATTTGAGGGCATGAACATGTCCTCATGTCCTCAAAGCTCTTGTCATGGGAGACACGGACCAAGGCTGCTTTGAATGTGGAGGCAACAACACAGTGGAAAATTTTTTCTCAACAATGGGGCTAATACATAAATATGAATAAATATAAATAATGAATTATGAAAGAAAGAAAAGAATAGGATGAAGTTCCCTACTCACTTGCCAAAAGCTGCCAAGAACATCTACTTAACTCTATATTCAGTGATGAATACAAACCTTAATTTTTATTTTCAGTAATATTAATATATAAGGGCAATTTCTTACATGCCTATTATATACCTAGCCCTGGGATCTAATTCTTCACTATACCCCTGTGAAGAGGCACTAACCTTGTTTTACTGACAAGGAGACCGAAGTTCAGAGAGACCACAAGAAGAGCTAGTTCCCAGCTGACAATTTTCTGACAGGCTTCATGCCCATAAACTTTTCATTAACTTTTAGCTGAAAAGATGCTCAATTCAGATCTTCTCTTTCAACCACCCATTTCCTCTTTTTCCTCCCTCTTCGCACTCTCGGCTCCAGGGGGGGGAATGAAACAATGGGGGAAAGCATTTGATGTCATTTTGTGGCCATTCAGCCTCAGGCAAATTATCTAACTTGTGATCTTCAGTTTCCTTATTTATAAAATAAGAATAAATAGCTACCATATCACAATTTGTGAATTTTAAATAGCATACTTTATATCAAGCTCCTAACATACAGATGTCCAATAAATACCAACTCTCCTTGACTTTTGTAACAAAAAGGGCACATCCTAAACTTTCATTTTGAAGCACAAAAGACTGAAAAGGGAAAACAAAAAAAGCGCCAGTTCTCAAATCTCATGAAGTTATCACCTAGTGACCTACTTAAGAAGGAACTAAAGAGAGGAAATGTAAATCCTGAAGTTAGAGGTGTCAAGAAGAAAAACAAGGGAACAGTATATAGAGAAGCTGCAGATAAATACATGATTCACACATAAGTTCACTAAAAGAGAGACATTAATATGAAAAAGAACAAATCAGTGTCTTCTGCCATGCTCTAGGCCAAAAACCAGGCTGAGAGGCCTAAATTAGGAGTAGTTGCCCTGCCGTGCTCACTGGGAATCTCAGAAGGAAGGATGAACTCCTTACCTGGGCTCAGGCCACAGTCAGATACCTAACCTCTTTGGCAATTTAAGTTCTCTCTCACTAGCTAACTTTTGCCCTTGTTATTTTATTTTGCTTTTAATGGAGCACTTACTATATAATTTGGCAAAAATTAACTGTCTTGTACAGTTTTCTTTGGTTCCACACATCTTTTCTGCTCAGACTGTAAACTCCCTGAAGACAAAAATAATGTTATATTTAATATATTCATCAGTCATATGGTCTTAGCAAGCATTTAATAAATAATCATTCACTAAGTGTAAGAGTAAGTCCTAGCTTTCTACTTTGGGAAGTCCTTTCAAATTTGGATGTATCTAATGGCTAGAGCAAAGTGAAAGTATGTTTTTTTCCTCTATGTTCCCTTAAACTCTGGAATCTTCATCTCATCAGACAACTGATAAGCCACTGTTTCAAAATAATTCAAGACAGTCTCCTTCCCCTACTCTTCTAATTCAATACTACAAATAATTTAAAGTAAGAAAAGAATGTTCTCTTGGAAGCATTCACATTATATATTTTGATATTAGGCAAGTTTTAAGATGCCTATATTCACAGTTGTAGCTTTCCCACCCATCCTTTTAATTTTCCTGGTCTTGGCTTGAGAACAGTATGAACTCAAAGATGGAGTAACAATAGGCAGCAGCTCTGTGACAATTTAGGGCATATAGGACATGAAGTGATAAAGGAATAGAAACTTTAAAGGATAAGATATGAGGCAGTTCAAGCTGAAGTTTTATTACTTTGAAAGTCACAGGACTTTATGAACCTCCTAAAAGTCCCTCCTCCTCTCCTTTTTACTCAAAGATCTAAATATATGATCTCTTCAAACCTATATTACTATACACGTGTATCCCTAAATACAGCACTAACGGCTTACTACAAACACACTCTATATGCAAAGTTCCATATATTTTTGAGCTAACAAAATCAATCCTCAGGGTAACTGCCTCTGGTCTGAGGATTATTGCTTAACAATCTCCCAGTTTTCAAGAATATATATAAGAAGTGCTATACTAACCATCCTTTAAAAAAAAAAAAGTGATAAGTATCCTTACGGGAGCTGCAGCCTAGAAAAACCTTTAAAACAAAATAATTGCTCACCTCTAACTCAGGAAAAGTCAAAAACAAAATATACCTATTAAATGAAAATGTTCTTGGTACATACTGAGGTCAATAGGGAAGCGAGAGAGAAAAGCACACACATTTTCAGCTCCTCCCAGCTAAGACTTTCAAAGTGGGGCTTACTTTACCTTAAAAGTTATGAATTCACAAAGAACATTCAAATTTAAGAATATTCCAAAGCAAACTCAACCAAAGCATTTGCAGAAAAACGCTTGGAAAAGCTTCATCAGAGGGTCCTTCTCTACAACGACAATGCTCCTGCTTATTCCTCTCATCAAATAAGGGCAATTTTGTAAGAGTTTCTGTGGGAAATCAGTAGGCATCCAGTTACCGGGCTCTATTTAATTAAAGCTCAGTCACCTACCTGACTGAGCAACCAAAACAAAATAAAACCACCAGGAAAAAAAAAAGAGAGAGACAATTATGTATCTCATTTCAGGTAGAGAAGACATTCTAAGTAGAAAGGCAGAGGGTGAAACCATAGAGGATAGACTGAGGAATGTGACTACATAAAAATGAAGTACACTGTTGTATCTAGCTGGCAAAGCACATGATAAAACTAAGATCATGTGCTTTGCAAGATACAAACATCAAACTGGGAAAAAAAACCCTGCAACATGTGGCACAGGGTTAATATTCTAATTAGAGAATTTACAAATAAATGTTCCTAATTTTTAAAAGTGGGGGTGGTGGAGGGGACAGAGGACACAACAGGCATTTGCCAGAAGAATTACAAAACCATCAGCAAACAGGAAATTATGTTCAACCTCAGTAGTAATTAAAAACATGCAAATTAGAAAGAGAGTTTTTGGCCTATAAGATTGATGATAATTTTTTTTTAAATCTTGTCAGAAAAAGTATAAGAACACATTTTGCATTTTTATTTATTACATTTTCCTATATAACAATAATCATCTCCCCACTTCCTGTCTCCCCACTTCCTATCCTGAGGACACTCAAGTATCAAACCTTCCACCTTTTATTAGACTCTGGCATCTCTACTACAGTCTTCTCGAAGTTCCCCAACTCTTACCATCATCACGGGCATCTTCCATGGCCATGAAACAACCTATGCAATCCCCAAAGGTAACAACAACCGTGACTCCTTTAACTTTGAGGACCCTTTGAATCTTTTTTTTTTTTTTTTTGTGACCGGTAAGGGGATCGTAACCCCTGGCTTGGTGTCGCCTGCACCACGCTCAGCCAGTGAGCGCACTGGCCATCCCTATATGGGATCCAAAACTGCGGGAGCCACGGGTCCAGCCCTGAATCTTCTGACCTGATCTTACTTGCTCTTTTTTTTTCCACCACTACATTCAATGTCATACATATTTTTCCTTGCTTATGAAGGCCTAGGATATATCAGTAGTTCAATAATCAGCAAACTTTTTCTGTAAAAGGCCAGAAAATAAATATTTTAGAATTTTTAGGTCATCGTTTCTGCCACAATTCCTAAACTCTGCTGCTGTCGGGCAAAAGTAGCCACAGACAACACGTAAATGAAAGACTATGGCTGTGTTCTAATAAAATTTTATTTATGGACACTAAAATTGGAGTTTCAAACAGTTTTCATGTCATAAAATAATAATTCTTTTTATTTTTTCCAACCATTTAAAATTGTAACATCATCCTTAGTTCACAGAATGGACAAAATCAGGCAGCAGGCCAGGTGTGGTCTATGGGCCATATTTGGCTGACACCTACTAATGTCACTTTCTTCCCAAATCAAATAGGTCCCATGAACATAGCTTCACTTACTGACTCTCCATTACTCTCAACCCCTCATTCTAACTTTCTGCCTCACCTACCTTGCAAATTCTTGATCCTGGACCAGTCCGATTATCTCTCTGCTCTGTAGAGTGTTTTATACTGTGAAGTGTAAATTAAGAAATCCACTGCTTGGATTGGTACCACTGAAGATCCACGTTCCTCAAGCTCAACTGGATTTTCAAGAATGCCCAGCAACACCTCTGTGCCTTTATTCACCTCTGACTCCAATCCCCACAGCAAACCCATTATCACCACCACCTTCTTCAAGACAGATCTCCCTCATTTAACAAAGGATCCTGCTTCATCCTCCACAGAAAAATAGGTCCAGACAAAAAGCCTCAACTTCCCAGACTGTCACCCTAACCCCACACCACTTGTCAACTGTATTATAAACATTGCTGCATCTGTATTTGCATGCACAGGCAGACAGAATGTAATGACTTCAACCTGTTTGGATCAAACAGACCTGATTTTGTCCACCTTATAACTACTGAATTTATTAGATGCCTCAGCCAATTGTTTTACAATTGCCTCTTAATTATTCCTCACCAATAAAACCTACAAGGTAAGTTTTATTATACCCATTTTACAAAGGAAGAACCAAATTCAGATTTGAGCTTAAAACTTTGGTCTAACTCCAAAGCCACACAACTGGGCTCCATTTTTTCCCATTTCAGATAGTGTGTTATCTTTTTTTTTTTTTTTTTTTTTGTCGTTTTTTCGTGACCGGCACTCAGCCAGTGAGTGCACCGGTCAGTCCTATATAGGATCCGAACCCGCGGCGGGAGCGTCGCCGCGCTGCCAGCGCAGCACTCTACCAAGTGCGCCACGGGCTCGGCCCAGATAGTGTATTATCTAATCTGAGCCCTGCATACCATTTCAGAAGTGCCTCCAGCCACGTCTCTTCCCACAGACTGCGGAGGTTCCCTGGACCAAATTACACTTCCTCATGCCTCCATGCCTTTGCATATGCATTAAGTCTCTACCTGGAAGCTCCGCCTTTTTCACTAAGATGCCACTAATGAGTCCCCTCCTTCTAGAAATCTTCTCTAAACTCATCCCCAAAACACTTATGAGCCTATCTTAGTCTGCTCAGGCTGCCATAACAAAGTAACAGGCTGGCTGGCTTAAACAACATAAATTAATTTTCTCACAGTTCTGGAGGTTAGAAGTCCAAGATCAAGGTGCCAGCATGGTCGGTTTCTGACAAGACCTCTCTTCCTTGCTTGCAGAAGGCCACCATTTTGCTGTGTCTTCACATGACCTCTTCTTTGTACAAATGTATGACAGCATTAATGAGCTTTGTGCTGTCTCCTTTTATAAGAACACTAATCCTATTGCATCAGGTACCCACCTTTATGACCTCATTTAACCTTAATTCCTTCCTTAGAAGCCCCATCTCCAGCTACAGCCACACTGGTGGCCATAGTTTCAATACATGAATTTTGGAAGGGACACAAGCATTCAGACCGTAACTGTGACTTTCTTCAATGCTCTCAAACACTTTGAGCGTATCTCTGTATCACCTGTCCACAAGAAACAACTGTTTCCCAACCACCTGACCATGGCCTCTTCAAGGTAAGGCTGCACATCCTACTCACCTGTTTATTTCTGACACTTAGCAGAGTGCCTTATAACAAAGAAGAGCTCATTCAAGACCCCTGCTAATGAGTAATTTAGTTTTCTAGTTATTTAAGATATTGAAAAAAGACCTATCTATGTACTGGACAAGTTATATACTTCACTGTATGTTAATATAGCCTGTTAGGGTATATTTCATTGGAGAAGAGACAGATGTCTTAAAGAGCTTACTATTTAGTTTGTGATAACCATACTACAAAACAAGAGAAAATAGAGGGAAAAAAAGGCAAGGTAAATGCTTCAGGGGATCAAAAGCAGAGCAAATGAACAAGGAATGTAATACTCAGGATAAACCTGTGATAACAAAAGTATTATCATCAGATTTCAAAGTGTTTTAACTTGTAAATAATGTTCAATGGTTTGAATTAATAATACTACATGTAAGTTGGGTAGCAAAGAAGATGGCAGTAGAGATGCTAGAGTCTCCAATAAAGGTGGAAGAGTTGATACTAAAATGTCCTAAAGCTAGCAAGTGGGGAGATTATTAACAGCAAAATGTAGATAGATACAAAACAGATAGACACAAACAGAGGCAAACGAAAGGAATACAACAGATTTTCTTCCAAATTAAGGCAACAATAAACCAAAGTAAATTTCACAGAAGAGCAAATATTTTAAACAGTTTTATAAATAATGTAAGTATAATAACATGCACAAAGGTTGGTAAAATGCCCGAGATTCTAAAAATGTGTTCAGAAAGTCAACCTGAAAACAACCTAGTTACATATACTATGTTTTCAAACTCATTCCTCTGATCTATAGACCTACCTAGCATAAGGTTACAAGAGTTTATTTTGGCATCTGAATTCTTTGTAGTCGAACTACTGTGGCTAGAGCAATAAAATGAGGCTGACTCAAATCAGTTACTCTATACTGTTGGCATTTGAAATCTCACTCTAGAACTTTAAAACCATCTGCATCCACGAAAGCAAAGACATAATAACCCACATATCTTCTTGTGTATACAAGGGTACTTCAAAAAGTTCATGGAAAATTTGAATTGAAAGATAATACGAATCTTTCCATGAACTTTTTGAAGACTGCTGGTATAAACCCAGACAAAATAAAGCACTTCAATATTTGTGAAAAGCAGATCAAGAATTATAAGGAAGAAAACCCTAAAATTAAGTTCACCTCATCGTTCATCAGATAAAACTACTCATTCAAGGTCATACTAACAGAATCCATGGCTCCAGCGTCTTGGTTGGGTGTCTTTTCAATACATCAGAAAATAAAAGCTACAAAAAGCAACACGTTCTGAGATAAAATGTCTTTTGTCTACTGTTCAAAAAATCCCTCATATTTTTAAAACAAACCAGGGAACTATAAAGTATCTTCTAAAGCTGTAGACAGAGCCATCAATCTGAATCAGTGTTATTAAAAAAAAAAAAGCAGTGCCCAAATATTTGCTCCAGGACAATGGCTCAATCTTTACATTTAAATATGGGAGTATACAGGAGGCAAGTAGGAAATAGCCATAATCAGATGACTGGGAACAACCAAACACAACATAGGAACTATTCTCTAAGTCAAAAGAAGTCTTCCATCATCATTTCAGCTAGAAGAAAAGTTTCTGAATGGCAAAGGGAAGAAAAGCAATGGCGACAGGCTTCAAGAAAAGCCCAGAGCAGCAGTACGTTGCTGATTCCACCAGGGATTAGATACAAATAAAAAATATTCTACTTCCTGTATCAATTCCAATTGATGGGTAATGTTTAGCAGATGGTACTGGAGAGACTGGAAGAGAGAAGGGCTCTGCTCCCCGGTCTAGTGCACTGCTTCACAGGCTGCTCCAGCAGCGCACAACAGCCACAGAGTCTCCCATCACCCTCCCTTGGGTGGTCTGTAGGAGGCAGCCTCTGGTAAAATAACTCTCTATGAACATCTTTCTTTGGTACCCCAGAGGGTGGATTTCTGGCAAATTCTATCAGTAACTTCTCTGCCATCCAATGATACACCCTCTCCAACAAAGCCTGGATTTCAGGACTGGACAGGCCGCTTTCTTGGGTGCTTAGATACAGACCTAGAAGTAGTGGCCGTTCCTTACATCTATTTCTATATTCTTTAGAGCTTTCTTCTTACTAGCCAATCCTCTGTTACAGGAAATAATTCTTTACATTAAACATTCTCTGTTCAAATTTCTCCTTCCTGACTGAAACCATATAGATACAACCCTGAAAACCAGAAAGACTACACAAAGGCCACTCAGAATAAAGACAGCAATTGGTAAATAAAATAGACTGAGATTACAGTAGATGCTGATACATGGCTAGCCGAAGTATACACAATTCCCTGGATTTGACTTAAGTTGCTATACCCCACAAACATCCTTTTTTTTTTTTCCTAAAAAAACTTCTAAGTATCTGTGGGTTTTATCTTAGCTTCTTAAACACTTGTCACTAGGTTTTCTGTGTTGAGACAGCTGTCCATGCTGATCACAGAGAAAGGAATTTCGATGCCAACAGTGGCTAAGAATACATAGGGCAGCAGCTACCAATTCCTCCATCTTCAAGTTCCTGCCTAGGAAATCCATCATATAGTCAAACTTTTAGACAAGTAGACACCTTAGTGGATTTGTCTACTGGGATTCAGCTTGAACAGAGCTTGTTAATTGAAGCGCATGATCTTTCTGATGCCTTGTTTCTCCCCTATAGATTTCTGAGATTATTAATACTCCTGGAAAAGGACAAAATTTAAAACTCCTTAAATTTCAAGTAGGCATGGGAGGCAGGCTAAAAATAGAAATCCACAAAGGAATAAAGGTCAGAGAAACAACAAAGCCAAATTCTTTAAACAAATGCCAGGGACAAGCAATAGCAAACGTTACTTTTTCTTGTTAGTGACATTTCAAGTTGAAAGGGAAATGTCATCAAAAAAAAAAAAAAATTCATTGGAACAAAGCAGTCCCAGAGTCGTAAGAACACAGAAGGAAAACCAAACATATAAACAGGCACTAAAGAATTCAATAGGGCCAGCCCGTGGCTCACTTGGGAGAGTGCGGTGTTGAGAATACCAAGGCCCCAGGTTCGGATCCCATATAGGGATGGCCGGTTAGCTCGCTGGCTGAGCGTGGTGCTGACAACACCAAGTCAAGGGTTAAGATCCCCTTACCGGTCATCTTTAAAAAAAAAAAAAAAAAAAAAAAAAAAGAATTCAATAAATTTGTTTTAACATCTATTTAGCAGAAAAACAATTTTGGAATAAAGCAACAGTAAATGCCACCAAATAAATAACATACTTTGCTACTGTACTAAAATGCAATACACTGAATGCCACAGAAGAATGGTAATTGCCAGAAAGACAGCCTTATGTCTTTACAGGGGCATATGTTTTATTTTAGTGTGTACTGGGTGGGAAGGTATGTATGTTCTGGAGAAACAAAAATACTTTCAAAAATAGCAATTTTTAGTAATTTGTGTTATCCAACAATGATGCTTTGTGTTGCTTCGCCCCCCACGGATTTGTCACCCCACTTCCCCTGGGTGACGGAGATGAAAGGATTATCCAAAGCCCATCTCTTCTGAGCAGTGAGAGGCCCCCAAGTGGTTAACTTCCCTTCCTCGGGAAATTAACGCAGAATTGGGGTTCTCTTCCTGCATTTATTTTCCAGACCAGGAAGTTACAGGAAGAGAACAAAGGTGGGGTTATAGTTTAACAGTATAGGCTGGTAACTAACTTTCAGTGAAACAAGCCAGGTGACATTCCAGTAAGGCAATTAAGTGGTCCTATCAACAACAGTTTGATCTTAGCAAACATTCCTTCTTAACCTCTTTCTCAGTATCTTTACATAACAATCAGTAACTAGTCTGTCTTTTGAGCCAGCAACCTGCTGTGCCACAATCCTTATCTTGCAACAGAGACTTATAGCCTGAGGGAAATTTCTAGTCCTCTGCAAGGTCAATATTTGAAACTGCAAGGCTGTGGAAAACCAGGCCCTATGAAGTACATATGCTTTTTAGTATATTCCACACAACAACATTACTGTGATTTCTCCATATTTTTACAGTTGGCGAGCATAGGATGGAAATGAATTTTGGTATACCTACAGTGAATGCACAGGGATAGTCTCTTTCCTACTGAGAACAAAGAAAACATACAACCTCTGAGTACAAGACTCTTTCCCCCAAACTGGAAAGACTCCTTGTAGCAAATTCACAAAGACCCCAGCTTCTGTCTGCCATTTTAATAGCTGTTTTAAAAAAAACATTTTAAAAGCAATTTTAATAGCTGTTAATTTTGTACCTTCCTTCCTCCAACATAATGCCTCAGAGATTTTAGGGCAGGTACATATTTCTCCTTTCTCTTGCTCTGATTCAAAATCATCATCCTCCTTAGCACAAATTAATTTCACAGGGGAGGGAGGTTCCCACCATCACCTCAAAGTTAGTACATCTGAAACCAAAACCATCTACGTAGCCCCTTACCTTTCACACCAGCTACTCTCTTCAATATTCTCATTCTTAGTGAAAATCCCTTTCTGTCACTATTCTTAACAATTTTTGCTAGATTACTGCAATGAACTTTAAGATGATCTCCATACTTGTAGTTCTCCCAACTTCAGTAGCATCCTGTCTACCGTTTTTATTCACCTGTCCAATATACTACTTTCATCATTAAAGAAAGAAGCTCTAGAAATTCAGAGGTACCCCCCAGGATTTTACAAAAATAAGAAGAAATTCCATCTGCCAGGGCTCAAGGCCACCCCATTTAAACACAGCAGCACTAATTTTATCAGTTTTGTAAATGTTATGTTAATTTTTTTAAGGGCAGAGGTCTGTTTCAAAATCATTTCCCCAAGGAATCAAATAGTTACAACACTTACCTGTACTTGTTTTCTATTACCACCATAATAACCATAAACTTAACGGCTTAAAACCACAGAAGTTTATTATCTTATAGTTCTAAAGGTCAGAAGTCTGATGCAGGTCACAGCTTAGATCAAGGTGCTGGCAGGACTGTTCCTTTCTGGAGGCTCTAGGGAGAACTCTGTTCTCTTACAGCATTGTCTAGCGCCATCTGCTTTATTTGGTTCATGGCTGTTTCCTCCATCTTTAGAACCAGCAATGTGGGGCTGAGTCCTTCTCATTTTGTTTCTCTGGTTCTCTCACTCTCCCTCCCTCTTCCATTTTTAAGGACCCTTGTGATTACACTGGGCTCATCAGGATAATCCAGAATAATCTTCCTATCTTAAAGCAAACTGATTAGCAACCTTATCTGCAACTCTTTATTCCCTTTTGCCATATATAAGGTCACATATTCAAAGGTTCCAAGGATCAGAACATGGACCTCTTGGGGGGGCCATTATTTGCCTACCACACTACCCAAACTTTATTTGCACTCTACTCTTCAGCGGAATGCTGCTCCGTAGGGAATCTGAAACAATCCATCTTAAATACATACAGGTACAGCCCAAATCCATCCCCACCTCTCCTATTTCTCATCCAGGATACAGGAAAGGAAATAAGGATATTGGAAGGAGGATCAATTGCAAGAGATATCCTCTTATTATTCCTTGATAGAACTTGGAATTTATTTTTTCTTATAAATAACACATGGTTACATTAAGACAGTCTAAAGTCCTCTAACTGAAACAATAACTATACTATAGACTGACTGTACAAAAACTTTATGAAGACCCTGAAACTCAATTTTAAGTACTAAATGAAAACACTGCAACAAATAAAACCATCAAAACTCTGGTATGGTAATTATCAAGCCATGCGATCTTTTTTCTTATTAAAAAAAAGTATGTCCAGTCTTAACCCTTGAGCAGAGTTTCACACACAAAAAAAGTTTTTAGCATTTCTGGTCTCTTACACCATTGGAAAAAATTGTGCCCAAACATAAACTTCAAGCTTAAAACTGCTTAGCGCTCACTTCCTGCCTAATTCCTGACATTACTTTTAGGATAGTGGAAATGTACAACACAGATTCATTCTGAGTGTTTACAGAAATTCAGTTCAGCATGAGCAAGACCCTAATAGTCCACACCTTTTTCAGCTGTTGGCACCCACCATGTGTAGCAGATTCAAAATTGTGAAAACTTTAATGTAGTAAGATTCCAGGTTGGCCTCGAGAGAGCATCCTTTTAAAAATAGAATCCCCTGAAGATAAATGTTTTTGTATATCACAAAAATCAATGGGTAGATATGAGGGTACTTCAAAAAGTTCATGGAAAGATTCGTATTATCTTTTAACTCTATTTTTCTATGAACTTTTGGAAGTACTGTCGTACATGAGCCAAAAAAATATTAAGACAGTGAGACATTTATGAGCAGGACTTTGATTACAGTAATGCTCCCCACTGCATAAGGCACTAAAGGATATAAAAAGAAACAAGCAGACACTGACCTTTATAAATAAGTTTGGGGGTAACAATGAGAAAGAGGCCCAGAACCGAACATATTTATGAAGATTGAAACTCATAACCTTTACCTTACCATTGGCCATTAACCTTATTATTAACCTGCCTCCGTTTAAAGAACAATTGAGACTTCTAATGATGAATATGCTAATAGTATTGATTTGATCATCACATGTTGAACCCAGGTGATGGTAGTCAACACTGTACCCCAAACATGTATATTACGTTTCAATTTTTTATAAAAAGAATCAAATGAAATATGTACATATTCAAATTTAGTAAAAAAAAAATTTTTATCTAGCACCACCAAGAGTAAAAGGAAATAATGTTACAGATAACTGAAAATACCTCTTTAAGTTCCAAAGATTAAAAACAAATTTATTAAGTCTTTCTACAGTGTATTCGTTTCACAGTCCTAAGAGAATATCCAGCATAATTCAACCATTTTTTGGTGGCTCAGAGTCATTCTGAGTAACATTAGTGATAATGGTATGTCATGAAAACATCAGGGACCAACAGACACGGTATAAACACTCCATAATTTAGAACTGTGCCTTGCCCTCTCACTGCAGTGATTGATTTCTCATTTCTTTGTGTGACCAGATGACTGAAATCTGCTTTATTTCACACACAACTATGTTGAGCCTAATATGGCCCCACAGCCTCTCCTTGAACAGTGTACATATAGCAATCACTCTGCTAATCCTAGCCCTTTTTTTTTCCCACTCAACTCTTCACTCACTGCCTTCTATACTGACAAGGGAGGTGGGGTTGGTCCAAGTTTAGCATCTACTTAAATGGACACTACTGCTGGATTAGGTCCCTCTCTGCCAAGTGTTTGTTAACTGATCTCACAATCTCTGAAAAGTAGTCTATGACTCACAAAATAATATTAACTTTATTATTAATTTAAGTGCATTAACTCATTTAAATCTTCACAAAATTGCATATAATAGTATTATTTTCAAGGACGAGAAAACAAGGAAAGGGATTAAATAACTTGCTTAAGCTTTTCAGCTACTAGGAGGCAAAACTGGGCTTGAGTTCTAAGTCTATTTATAATAATATTTATAATACTTGCCTGCCTCTATGACGATGGAATGTTATACGAAAATGTTAAATAAACACTGATTGCACAATTCCAGGAAGCACCACTCACAGAAACAGTGTGAGCTTTCCTGAAACAGCACAGAGAATGGCATTCACATTGTATTCTATGTGAACGGTGCCTCCTGAACTGTGCACCACAGATGTCAATACATATGAGTGTATACACATGTACAAAAAAAATGTACATGTGTATACAAACATATATACACACAAACATAGTGTGAATTGCATCCATTTTATTAAGTGCTATCTAAATACACAAAAATCAGTGATCACTAAATAGTCATAATTGAACAAGTCCTTAATAAGAAAAAGCTTATATAAAACCTTTATGTCATAAACAATCAAGTAGTTCAATTACGTTAGGTCATGATGATTTCCCTCTCTTTCCTTTAGAGCCAAATAAATTTCATGAACGGTTACAATACCCAGATATTTATAAGTCATTGTGGAAACATCTAAATCTTTTCAATTCTAATTTCTCTGGTTCATAAAAGAATAAAGGTTCATATCACTCTATTTGCAGGAAAATGTAAGGCCCATTAAAATGGTTTAGAAGTATTTAAAGTAATTCTTCAGGATGGGATTTACAATGCATATTAAATCACTAAAGACCACTGGTAGGCTTTTTCTTAAGACTAAAATTGTAGTGACTACTTTTGTGTATTCCAAAATTTACTCTTATATTTGAAAATGAAGACTGACCAGGAATTTTTAAATCCACCCTAGTCATTAAGAGATTATGGTGAAAACATGAGTATTGAGAGTACCATGACTTACAGGAGTCACAGGGAGAAAATAAACCATCCTTCTAAACACTATAAAACAAAGATTGTTTTGCATTTGTTTTTTGAGCTATGGCATTTCTAAATATTTCCTTCTACTATACTTAAGACCCAGTATTTTACAGATGGACTACAAAGATATGATATGATGATATGATAAATAATCAGAAGAAAAGCTCTGCACTATTCATCCAGTAGGAGTGATAGGGACACACTGACTAATCCATTCACCAGCACACCTGAGGCTCACATAACCACTTGAGGTTAAACCACCAAGTGCCTGGCCATCCATGTACACAAATCCTGACATGTTAAGTTGAGGCTTTACCACAACCTTAGGTACTAATGCATCACCTCCTAGCAGACGAGTATCTGGACCAAAGAAAACTCTAGCACTTTTCTCTTCCATATTTCTATCAGCAAACCTATTTGCCTTATAGGCACCAGTACTCACAAAGCAGGGCTTCCCTAGATGTTTTTATTAACACAGAGGTCTCTCAGAAACAATTAACCCCTGGTGTATTAACATACAACCCCTGGGTGATAACATTGCTGATAATGTTTCTTCTTTTCTTTATCCATATTTTCTAGTCTTTCTACAATTAATTCCTTCTGCTATTATATGGGAAAAGAGCAAAAACAAATGACCTTTCATTTATGTCCACAATGTCTAGTAAAGTGATCAAGAGAATCATAGGATTTGAGAAACAGATCAGTGCAAATGAACCACTGTCAAAAAAATTTTTAATCATATGGACTTAGGCAACATACACATACCACAGTAAAAAAAAAAAAAAAAAAAGACATACCCAGTGTACATTTAAAAACTAATTGTTGATGCCTATCAAAAAGACATCAAATCCCATATGTAGGATAGAATGACTGGAAAATGGCAAAGAAAATACATCATGGTTCAGTAAATCATAACGCCACCAGTTAAAAAAATATATAGCTTAGGAAACCTTAAATGACTTGTTAGAAGTAACTTGATAGACCAGCTCCAGATGCTAAGTAGCTGTTACAGCTTACACAGTAATACTCTGTTATTTATAGCACCCTTGGCCTGAACAAATCAAAAAACATTCACTATTTATTTACCTTGTAACACATCATCATCTTATTCACTTTTTATTCAGTAAGATTCTGACTTTCATCATTCTTACCATTTACTTGTTATTCAATAGGATTCTGACTGGCATGTTTAAGATGCAAGGATATAAAATTAATATATAAATTCACACACACACACACACACACACACACACACACACACAAAACCGGGGTGGGGGGGGAAGAAGATATAACAACCACAATTACTTGAAGTTGATACCACAAGCAAACAGAAAGGACATTGTTGGGGGGGAGGGGGGAGGGAGAAGGGAGGGAGGTTTTGGTGATGGGGAGAAATAATCAGCCACAATGTATATTGACAAAATAAAATTTAAAAAAAAGAAAAAGATGCAAGGATATGCTGGTTTTTGTTTATACATAAGCGACTGAAAGGATTCACACCAAACTGTTAAAAATCATTACCCCAGCAACCCATGAACAGCACACATGGATGGGGAAAGCCTGCATGTTGTTTAATATCATTTTATTCAGTACTTTAAATCTTATCTTTGAACATGCAATAATTTTACAATAAAAAAATTAATGACCACATAAACTATATGGCATTGTAGGCCGTGGCTTTTCCTTCTGAATGACACAGAAATCTTAGATTATTCTCTTGTATTAGTCTGTTTTTGTTGCTTATAACAAAGTACACTGAACTGGGTGATTTACAAAGAAAATGAAATTTATTGCTTATAATTTCTGAGGCTGAGAAGTCCAAAGTCCATCTGGTGGTGGCAACAGTGACCCAGGGGTCTCACATTGCAAGCCGGTAGAAGCAGAGAAAGAGCAAAAGAGGCTCTCATGTGCTCTTCTTTTAAAGCCCTCAGAACCACGCCCCTGACCACCATTTTTAATCCTTTCACTAAGGCATGGTTCTACAATCCAATCACTTCTTCAAGGCTCCATCTTTCAATTACCCACCCTCTTAACAATCACAGTGGAGGCTAAGTTTCTAATACATAAAACTTGGGGGACATAATTCAAGCTTCAGGGAGTTTAGAGGGGACATAATTCAAACCACTACATTTCTGAACAGGTTTCTATGTTAAATATACTATTATAGGCCACTGTTTCAGACATCAGTTTCCAGATATCATGTATCAATTCTCAGCACTGAACCACTGCAGGGCTGACCCTTACTCAGAGCGAACAATTGGTCACAGAAGCTGCTACCCATCCCCACTCTCCCAATTCAATTGTCCCTATGGATTTTAGCAAGTGCCTCCGCATGTTCCCATACTTCTCTCCAAGTACCTATCTGTTAATCAACAGGTCAGAGAAGGAACCAAGAAGCACCCATTTCAGCTTTCAAACTTTATTTTCCTCTACAGGAAAATCACCTACTTTTTATTTCTCTTCCTTCAAAGCGTTGCCTTGGTGGTTATAATAGTAAAAAACTGAAAACAACCTAAATGCCATCAGTAGAGAATTATGGTTAAATAAATTATAATAGATATACAATCTATAGCTATAGCTATATACAGCAAAATGTGAAAATGCAAATTTTTTTAAAAGAATGAAGTAGTTCTTCATCTGCTGATCTGGAATGTTAGAGATAAACTGTCAAGTTAAAAATGCAAGTGAAAAACTTTGTGGGGTATCTTACTATATCTAAGTAAATGAAAAGAAAAAGAAATTTATTTGTAGTTGCTTGTATACATACAAAACAATAGTTTCTTTGATATCATTCCAGAGATGACTGGCTACCTCCCAGTAAAGAAACTGGGAGGTTGAGGAAGACATTTTCAATTTATATATTTTTTGCACAACTTAAAATTTTTTCCTATTTTTCTTGGCGGCTGGTCGATACAGGGATCTAAACCTGTAACCTTGTTGTTATCAGGCTGTGCTTTAATGTACAACTTAAAATTTGAACCAAGTGAACTATATTACTTATTTTTTAAATCAGCAAATTATTTTAAACTGGCTTAAAAATTGTATCTTCAAGTATTTGTGAATACTTTAATATTGTATAAAGTTGTGGGCAGGTAGACTAATTGATTAGTTTGAGAACTAATCTCACTCCTTTATGATCACACATTTTAGCATTCCAGAAAAGAAAATATCTCTCTCCATCACCATCCCCATAATATCCTACATTCACAATTCTTAACACCATTATATTTTCATTTCATAAAGCAAGAATTACTTACCTATCAAGTAACTAAACTGTACAATATAAAACTCAAAGGCAGATATAAAAGAAATAAAATTATAAGTTCTGCATGGTAACCATTAACATTAACAGATTATTTAAATAAGTGTGGAATTTTATATGAACTCTTCAGGAATCTAAGAATTACGTATAATCTGTGTGAGGGCATTTCAGCTGATTGTATAGTTGGAACTACCTGATATCACCAAGAGGAATAAAACAACACTGCAGAACAGATAGCTTTACTCCATCTTTCATATCCATATAAACATAGAAGAACCTGTGAGGTCAAAACACTTATGAGAATATTGCAGTTCACTAGAAAACTTGTCTAATTCAACAGCATGGAAAAGAACTCAAATGTCAAAACACTAAAGAATTTTTATATGTAATACCAAGAACTCAGACACATGCATATATAAAAACAAAGTTATTTTTGGGCTGAGCCCGTGGCGCACTTGGTAGCGTGCTGCGCTAGCAGCGCGGCGACACTCCCGCCGCGGGTTCGGATCCTATATAAGAATGACCGGTGCACTCCCTGGCTGAGCGCCGGTCACGGAAAAAAAAAAAAAAAAGTTATTTTTAAAAAAATCAGTTATCATAATTACCTTATAATCTGAAAATAAAGAACTCATACGATAGCCTACATTAAGAAAAACTGGTTCTGTTAGACACACACAATTAAAAACTCCAATAAGCTACTGTGTGTGTGAATGAAAGAGACAGAGAGCCAGAAGCTAAAAGCAAATACTACTTTAATACCAACGAAAAGGGACAATTCACCAGTGACCATTTCCATACTTGTTCACCCATATTTCCTGAGCATCCATTGGGAGACATAAGGAACAATAAGACATGGTTTCTGCTTTCAAGCATTTTGTAATCCAATTATAACTGTTAGAGTACAATACTCAAAAACAAATTCAAAGTACAAAGTATCATCACAAGGTTAAACAGCTACTGAATGTGGAGACTCCTTGCTGCTACACACACGCGCGCGCGCGGAAGAAGGGAGCTCTAGGGAAATATGGGGTAGGAGCCAACCTTTTTACACAGGGGACTTTTAAAAGCAGAGATGGGAGAAGGAAAAAATTCAAAGAAATGGAAATGCATGAGAAACCAAAAAAGTAAAGTAAAACTTGAAGCTTACAGTCTTTTTGGAACAGATACGGTGCCTGAAAGAATGTAAACTTAAATATGACTGAAACAAATGATAAGTTTTCAAAGGGGCACTGGGGCCAAATAATGTAGAGTTTTGAAAGGCAATGCTAAGGAACTAGGCCTTTATTCCAGGGTCTATCAGGAGCCACTTAGCTGAGGCACAGTGGTCAAGAATACAGACTTGCAAGGAAGAGATGATTGGAATTCCAATCTCAGCTCTTCTACCTACTAGCAACTTCTTCAGGCTCATGAAGTCTCAATTTCTTCATCTGTAATGTGGGAATAACAGTATCTACCAACATAAATTATGAGGACCAAATAAGAACAAAGTCTTCAGCACAGTGGCTGACATAAGAAATACAATCAGTGTTTTGGGTTTTTCTGTTCTGTGTCATGAGGCAGAGAATATGATCGGGGCTGCATCTAGGACAATTAATAGCAGTATGCATGATGAATGGCAAAACCTAGAGATTAGGGATGTCTCTTGTGTACACAGTTGCTAGAGGAATGAAAAGGAGACAAGAAAATCAGAAACCACAATGCAATAGAATGACAAAAAAAAAATTTGTGTGAAAAGGAAAGCATAAAGAATCAAATGTGACTGCTATGGGTCAAATGTGTCCCCCAAAAGTTCATGTGTTAGAATGTGATCTCCAAGGTAACGGTGTTAAGAGGATGGGAAATCCTATTACGGTAATTGAAAGGAAGGGCCTTTGAGAAGCGTTGTTCTCATGGCTTTTATAAGGAGAGAGAGTGAGGTTAACTCACTCTTGTTCAGCCCATTCCCACCATGTGATACCCTGTACTGCTATGGAGTCACAACCAAGAAAAAGGCCCTCACCAGATATGCTCCCTGGGCTTTGGGATTTCCTAGCCTCTGAAAATAATTTTTCTTTATAAATTACCCAGTTATAGGTATTCTGTTATAAGCCAAAGAAAAGGACTAATACAGTAACCTTTGATTTTGAGCCTAGATGCCTAGGAAAATGTTAAGGTCATTAATATAGAAAAGGACAACAGGAAAGGACAATTAAGTCTGCAAAGGAAAAAGTTTAATTCTGAATCTACTGACTTGAGAAAAAATGATTGCCAGTAAAAGAGTGTATCAAGGAGAACAACAACCAGAAAAAGGCAAATCTGAAGCTTAGGAAAGAAAGTGTGGCTGGTGATGCAGAACTGGAAGCCTCAGCAAAGAGTGCAGTTGGATGAGCAGTTGAAACCACGCGTCTGTGTAGGATCAAAGGAAAGAACACAGTTCTAAAAAGGAAGATGAGAACCAAACCTAAGGTAATACTCTATACTTAAGGAAGTGAGAAAATGAACAAAGGCCCCAAGAAGGACTAGCCAGAGGTGCTGGCTTGTAGAAATCAGTGAAGAGATACCTTAACAGCCTCTACCGCTCTTCAAATGCTCATTATAACTTTAGATTATAAACAGAACTTACTTATGATAATGTTATTATCAATAACAGAATGTTTGCAAGAGCCTGCAAGTAACTGAAAAGTACTAATTACTCCAATTCAACATATACAGGATAATTATAGATAATTTTCAGTATTTTGAAGCTCAAAGAACTATAACTTTTAACTTATCTTCCTTGACATCCATCCACACATTTGACTCTAATTAACTACTCTTTGAAGAAACCCCTCTCCCTCTGTCTACTCTGACAGCCAATTCTGAGGTTTCTTCCCCCCTCTATTTTGACTTCTCTTTTATCTTAACTAGTTTCTCCCTTGAAACAGAACTATCCCGGAACAGGTACTTTATGCAATTCCACAATAGCTGTTTTACACAAATTAGTTTCTAAAATCAAACAGTTTAAACTTTAGAGATCATACTTGATACTTACTTCTCTTCTATCATTCACAGAAACTAAATAGTTGATTTATTTCTGTCTCCTCATGAATATGTGTCCCCAAAAGGACTTTCAGTTAAATTGTAAAATAATTTCTATTTCTTCACATCAGCAATAAGACCTCTCATTAATTTTTGAGAATATAGACACACAAAGCATTAGATTCCAAACTCCTTCCCCCCTCAAAAGCGGAAAGTCAGTATACCTTAACATTCAAAAGAGATCCTTCTGGGCTGAAACATTTTTGTGTCACACAACTACAAAACCCACTCACATGCAATGTAAGTTATCCAAGAGTTAGCACGTAAGCCACTTAGATATGAATCCAAATATCATCCTTAATAGTTGCCAATAAAAGCTCAAATTTTTTCCTCTATGTGGATTTCTTCTCAAATACATATTACCAATGATCATACTTTAATTTCAGTATTTGCCATATTCCTTTAAACTACACAGTTGTCCATCTTCTAGAAAACTAAAACAGATTAATATAGCATACTAATAAGACACAAACCCTATTAAGTTGTCTCTCATAATGCATTTTTAAGGGACTATTAAAATATCAAAAATGAAAAAAGCAAATTTTAATCTTTTTAGACTTTTTAGGCCCTTCTTTGTATTCTTTTCAGCTTATTAGTTTACAAAAAGTTCAACTAGGTTCATAAAAATGTTTAATGAAACAAGATTATCCATCCATGTTTAGAAGGAATAAGGAGCTATGAGATTTACGTATGTACAATTTACAATGATATCCAAATTTACCATGGCGTCCGCAGTGACTAAAGCAACATAATCGTTCATCTTGTTGGTTAACAGCATAAGAGCAAGCAGTTTAACATTTTAATAATACTGTATACTACCAAAAACCTCCTATAAAAATATACCATTATAGTTTCACACTATTTATCCTTTAGACTATTCTCAAAGCATATGATTATTTTCAGGCATATGGTCTGTAAGCAACATTTCAAAAAAAGAAGATGAAACTATAAGATCAAAAATTGTGTAAAGCAGTTTTCATTAACTGTAGGCAGCAAGGCAGAGCAGAAAACAGGTTCCTGGATTAAGCATGCCTGAGCTGAAACAGGCACCACTACTAAAAAAGTAAATGGGATCCTGAGCAGTTTAGCTAATCTCCCAAAGACTGTTTATTAACTATAAAATGGGGAGAATGTCATTTATGTTACTGTTATGAGAAATATATAAGAGCATATTATTACCAAGAATAACTAAAATGCCATGAATGTTTTTGATTCCTTTTAAGCACAGTTCCCAAAAAATAAAAGGCTACACAAGTTAGCCTAAGATTTCAGGCTATACATGTTTAGAACCAGACTGTTGTTTGTGATTACCTAATGCAGTCCTGTTTTCCCCAGAAGCTAGCAACAAGATGAACACACAGTTCATTTTTAATAAATACAAGTTAGTGATTAAATCAACAAAGCCTCCAACTCTTCCGCACACAGAAGTAAAAAATGTAATAGAGATTTACTAGCTTTCTGTCTTATTTAATAATAAGCAGCGTAGTATCATCCTTCCACTTCCAGCTTACTCCCTATGCCTTATTTTTTGAAATATTTAATCCCCGATGCTCTCTTTTTCTGTCTCAAGTACAAACTTGTGGGCCACTGGCTTTCTACCATAACTCCTCCTCAAACAGCAGCCACTTCGTGTTTAAAGAATTAAATGTTTTCAACTGATCATATGGAATTTAAATTTACTTTGAAAAATGCACTCAAAAAGCAAATAGTAAACTATTTTAGTAACTTGCTTTATGAAGTCATCCAGCTTCAAGTACACTACCATTAAGCTCTATGTAAACACGTTGCTCAACCTGTTCAATATGAAAGTACCCTGTCTGGTCTTAGACATCCTGAAAGTTTTACCACATTATGCTTCAAAACAATGGTTTATAACCCTTTTGAAAATCTGATTACTGAAAAGTTAGAGACCATGTTCAGCAATAAACAAATAAATACGTACCTACGCAGCTCTTAAAAAGAATAAGATAAAATGGATAGATGTCGGTGATGAATTGTTGGCTAATAAAAAGATATACTATACAATCCCAATTTTGTTTTTAAGGCATACTCAATGTATGCACAGAAAAAAGTCCTGGAAGACTGACACAGTATAAAAGGGGGAAGGAAATATTGGGGGTTAGGGGGTGGAAGCCACAAGGGAGGGCAGGCGCCTGCATTGTTTGGCTGCTTAATTTTTTTCTTAAAGAGCACGCAGTACTTTTGTAATTAAAAAAAAAAAATAGCTGGTGAAAAATAACTATTGCTAAAAGCATACTTTCTCCTCCGTACCCAAATTCTTCGGATTTGTAATGTTAAAAACACAGCTATAATTTCTCAATTTTAAAAAGAGGATATATGAAAACAACGTAATAGAAGTTAGAAAATCTTGGATCTGCAAAATTACTCCCTCATTCTATTCATGGTTCCTTTCTACGCCGGTGTCTGAAATACCCCAAGCGATACGACCGGCACCGCACTTACCACAAACAGTAGTAGACGCTCAAACAAAAAAAAGTAAGAAAGGAAACGTTAGAACCTGTTCTAACCTCCTGAAGCTCTTCCCAGCCCCCAAGACGTCCCCGAGCCTACGTAGGTTGAATTCTCTTCCTTCAAACCAAAACAGAGAGTCAAAAGGTAGACAGGAAAAGGCCCTCAGGGGCCCGCGGGCGTCTCACGACGTCCACTTCGGGGACTCTGGTTCTGGAGCCCAAGTCTGAGCCCAGGACTAGCCCGAGGACGCGGTGCCCCCGACCTCCAGCCCCTCGGTCCCCCCAGCGCCCCGACCTCCAGGCCCCGTCCGGCCCACTTCGACTCCCTGACCTGCCGACCCCTCCGTCACCCGACCCCCGACCTCTCCGGTCCCCGGGCTCCTGGGCCTCCGATCGCGCCCCCGCTCCCACTGGGCGCAACACGCCGGACATACCCAGGCGCACGACCCCGAACCCGCGGGCGGCGGCGTTACCTGTGGCGCGGCGGTCGGTCGGTAGGTCGGTCCGGCCCGCCGCCGCGATGAGCAGGGCCAGGGGCTAAAACTCCGCAGGCTCCGCAGCAGCCGGCCGCCGCCACCACCACCACCAACACAACGCCACCGCCTCCTGGGGGTGGGGCGGGGCCGCGACCCGCGACGCGGGCAATGCGACCGCCCCGGCCTCCGGAGCCGCCCGGGAGCCGGGCATGCGCGGAAAGCCGCGGGCGAGAGGGCCGCTCTGTCAGGACGCCGAAGTCAACAAGGGCTGGAGACGCCCCCACCTGGCTCCGCCCCCTTCGATCTCGCTCCGCCCCCAAGGCCAAACAACGCGAAGCTTTGACTGGGGCCTGGGGACGACTATGGTAGGGAGATCCCGCGAGAGCAGGGCGTCAGCTTCACCGCCCCCTTCCTCATGTTTTGGCGCTCCCGGGCCCTATGGCAGTGGGGCGGTCAGCGGTGGGTGGTGCTGCGACTCTGGCGAGTTGAGGTCTCGCTTCTGCTTCGCCGCCGCTCTTGGGGACAAGCCCTCACGTGTGTCGGAGCATTTTCGAGGTGCTTTTTTGGGTTTGGAGGCGACCCCTGTAGGGTAACTCTACAGAGGCTTTGGGGAGAGTGCTCAGTGGTTTATCTGAAGTGCCAAGAAGTTTTCTAAAGATCGTGCCACTTTACAGGATTTCCCCCCAACTCCCGTCGTAAACGCTTCCCGGGGCCCGCGCGCCCTCCTGGCGTGGCGTCGGCCTTGGGCTGAGGGTCCTGACTGTCGACCCGCAGAGCCCGGCGTGCTGGTCCTGACTCCGGACGAGGGCTTGAACGTCCCATGGGTGAAATGTGCTCTTCATTCTACAGATTGAGGGCACGCGTGCTGGGCCCAATAAGTTTCTCTTGGCTTGGCCATTACCAGAAGGATTGTTGAGGAGAAGGGTCAGGCGAGCTGAGAAAATACTCCTAGTCATGATCCTAAGCAGTAAACATGCTATTTGTACTTTTAAGACTCCTAGAAAGCCGCGTGTAGTATTGTGGGGAAAATATAGGAAAATGGTCAGAGCCCCTCAGATGTTCAGAATCTTGCCAAGCATTTGCTGTAAATATCCACGTGTGCCCAGGTGTTCCTTGGTTACTATCTAATGTAATTGCACCCAGGTGTCCTTGGTCAGTGGACCTAAGTATAAAGGATTAATGGCTCTGATACACAACTTTTCTCGGGATGCTCCCGGAGGCCCCTAGGGCGGCTGCTCCTAGCTCTGAATAAAGCCTATTAATTTTTTACCCACAGCTCTCAGGATCTTTTCCTATTACCTAGCTTGTGGACCTGCGTGTGAAGGGTTTGGGACCCAGTCTACAGTGGGCTTGAGGTGTCCTTGAGCCCTAGCCCTAGCTCCACAAATATTTTTCAGTAAGTTTTGGTATACATAAAAGGCATTATGTGTCTCCCAAATACTGTGTAGTTTTTGTCCCAATATTCTGCTTTCCTGTCTGCTGATCTTCTATGTGTTTCTCTCCAACCATCTAGTAGCTTGGAGAAGGATTCTCTTGCATTCCTTGAATTCTGTTCGGTTTTGATTTTCAGATATGTTAACAGTGATTGCGGGCTACCCTTACAGGTTACCAAAGGTAAAGTGGAATCATAACGCTCTTGATGCCCAGATTGCTGTTTCCCGCCTAACCTATCATGCACAGAAGTGTTTAGAGAGAAGACGTTAGTAAGGTCCAAGCATCAAATCACGAAAGAACTTGGAAAACAGGAACAAAATTGCTGCTAAGCAGTGGCCTGCCATATAAATCAACAACTTCACTTTATTTGGGTTCGAAGTATGAATGTGTATGCAGTGGACATTAAGCTCCGAATTGTGGAAAATCTCTGTTCTAATTTGCCTTCTGCAGTAGAACTGTGGGTTACAGATGGTTTAGCTCCGTCTTTTGCTCTCTGCCTGGGCCCAGGAAACCCCTGTTATAAGGATCATGTAACAGTCTTACAGAATTCGTTTTTTGCTATCCCAAGCAGAAATTTCAGCTCATGAAAATATCTTACCATAAGCAAAATATGTACAAATGGTAATCTTTAGGAAAATAGCTAAAATCATTAAATAACTGCTAAGGCCTTTTCTCTTTTTTTCTCTTCATCATTTCTCTATATTTACTTTCTCCTTTCTATAGGAATCTTTCAGAGTTCTAGACCTTTTTTCTCTTCTGCATTAAAGTTGAACACTGATTTTTTTAAATAAGACTACTAATAAGTACTTTGTTAATAAACAGGACCAAGTGTTATTCTTGTGGATGAGAACTTGAGCATCAAATGAGTAAAGAAAGTATCAACTCTATCTTCCTGTGGTACATACACCTCATAGTGCCACCCCACCTCCACCTTTAGACCCTTTCTCATTATGCCTTCATTTACTATTTTTCATGTTTAATTTACTTCTTGTGAGTATGTGTCTTCTTACTGGTTTGTAACTCAAAGGCTGGACACATGCCTAATGTGTTCAACATTTTTCTTCAAGGCCTGTGCAGTGTCTGCTACAACACTGATGCTCTTCATTTGTTGAATAGGTAATTTAAATTTTAAATTATTCCATCATCTAGAATTATTTAGAAATTTTTTTACACTTTGATTAACTTAGCCCACAGACAATTTATTCCTAGAGTTCTTGATCCATTGTTGCAGCAAGTGGCGTCCTGATAACAGCAGTAACACTTCCTATAACAACTTAATTCTTCATTCCAGGTTGCTTCAATTTTATTATTAAGCAAAAAATACCCAAAGTGTAATGTAGCTGTTTGGCACTCTGTTCCAAAGACTGCTTAAGCAGAAGCCTTCTTATATCAGAAATGCTGTGTTATTTGAATGCATAAGGCAGTCAACAAATATTTGTTAAACTGAATTGTGTACTATGTACAAACTACTCTGACTTTGCTAGTTCACATTTTCAACAAGCATGGCAGTTGACATTGTTGAATATTTTCTTCAGCCACAGAATTGGAAGTCTCCATGTCTTGCCCAGATTATCTCCAAAGATTGTTATTTCCTGACACCTGTGTTGAATAATAGGACTTGGTTATGTCTGTGAGGCATGAAAGCATTTCCTCCTATCTCTCATTTTACCTGCAATGTCTGAGGAAAACTTAAACCTGAAATACTACTAAACATAGAACTTGTTTATTGTGCAATTTTATTCCTTTATACTATTTTAAGTTCATCACCTCCACCTCAAAAAAAAAAAATAAACAGTAAAAACAAATATTTCCTCTCTGAAAGAGAATTATTTTCACTATAATTGTCTTTCTCTGAAAAATAAAAACAACACATCAGTATTTTCTTATTCATTTTTAAGAAACAAATTTAAGATGGTAATTGTCTTAGTTCATTCAGGCTGCTACAACAAAATACCATCAACTGAGTAGCTTATAAACAGCAAATTTATTTCTCACTGTTCTGGAGCTGGGAAATCCAAGATCAAGGTGCTGGCAGATTTCCAGCCTTCTGGTTCATAGATGGCTCCTTCTTGCTGATTGCTCACATGTAGAAAGGGGCAAGGGAGCTAGCCCTCTGGAGCCTCTTTTACAAAGGCCCTAATTACCTCCCAGTGGCTGCACCTCTCCATACTATAATATTGGTTATTAGGTTTCAACATAATGAGTTTTAGGCAACACATACATTCAGAACAAAACAGTAACGTTTTCTGAAGTACAACTAGGGTTTGAAAATAAAGGAGAAAGCTTAAGACCCTAGATTCCAGAAAAGTGATAACCCTTATATTTATATCATTTATACAGTGAGGAAATTGAAAGTGATCACACAGCTGAAAAAAGACAAAAGGTACCTTCTAACTTACTGACAAACTTTGTGTATAGCCACTAGAACTTTTTTTTAATTACAACTATTTCCTTGGTCATGTGTTCCATTGTTATTTGTGTGATCACATCACATATTGAGAAAGACTATAGTCAAAACTCAGGATCAGGACCTCTGACAGCATGAGTAGCTATCGTCTAGAGAAAAGTGAAAAAGACAGCTAAGTCTTTGAATCAGTGGTTCTCAAAGTTTGGTCTGGGACCAAAGGCAGAGAACTTGTAAGTACAAATTCTTGGGGCCCCACACTATTTTAATGAGCCCTCTGGGTGATTCTGATACATGCTGAAGTTTGAGATCCATTGGTTCAAACTATGAACCATACTCTTCAGATATATTTTTTAATTTATATAAAATACACGTGATTCACAGGTATGAAATTGGGTAGGAAATAGGGTTTCTTTAGTGAAAATATCCCATTTCAAGTATTCCCAGTGTCCATAATATCTTGTCTAAGGAAATTGTAGTCATGGACCTACTTCAATATTGGTTCTTCTGTGAGTCTGTCTTAGCTCTTTGAGCCACAGTATGTTGTGTTGCTGCTGTTGTGTTTCACAAAGATGCTATTGGTGTTTGTGGATGTTACCAACAAGACAGCACAAGCAGGTCTTTACACATTGGAAGATTGCTTTAACCTTTAGTAGCTATTGTTTATTTTTCCTTCTGAAATAGCTCAACCAAAGTACCAAGGTGATCAGCAGACTCCAGTAGTTTCCCAGCATTTTATAGCTATTTTGTGATATCTGAAATGAAAACTATGACAAACTTTTATGTAAAGTTATTTGACAATCAATCTTTAAAAAAAAAAAAGCCAACTGGCAACCTGAAAGAATTCAGCTCTTATGAAACAAACAAACGCAAATATATACCACTTGCTGTGGCCTACATCCCTCCACCAGAAGTATTCACAGCAAAATACTAAAAAGGAGAAAATTTTAATTTTTAAAGTTGTGTTTAGGTTCTCAAATTCAGTAGGCATTGAAATCTAAGTAATTAAGGGATCGGATGTTCCCTTGAAAATAAAATTATGCTTTCCCAAAGTCACTTGATCCTATTCTCCAAATAAATACAGGAATTCCTGCCCTATTTAATATTAAGAATGAAACCTTTTTGTGCAAACTACATCCAATTAGAAATGAATTAAAATGTAATTTCTATTTTAATAACTTTAAACCGTAACATATATCCATGTGTTATATATAAAATACATAGCCCTCCTTTCTTATTTCACCTGACAATATTTAAAAGTATCAAAGACATATAAATGATTGGCTGTTTTAGGCCTCATTTCTCACTTGTAAGGATTTACTTAAAAATAGCATCTCTGATAATGGATGTTAGCTACTACTAATTCCTACATCAATTCTTTACCTCCTCTGCTGGCTGAGAAGTCATCATTCTAAAGAAAGAATACAAATAACTCCTTTGATCACCTAAGTTGAGAAATTACAAGGTTTACTTATCTTGTTGCATTTGCCTAATACTAATTGTATATTAATGTAATATTAAATCAGTCAAATGGTATTTAAAGTGATGTATAAAATCTATTCTCTTAATAAGTAAGTTAGTGTATCTTATAGAGTCTCATGAAAACAAGAGTAAAAGAAAGGACAAGTACTAGCCTCGTTAAGGAGAAAATTTCATATATAAAATGATTTGAGTGTTTGAATTGTCTAACATGCTGTATTTATGTTTATGTATCTTTGTCATGAGTCTAAAAAGTTTATGAATTAGATTATCGGTATACTTAAAAATATGAAATCTTTGGAAATTATTGTATAAGAATTTAATTGCTTCATCTTAAACAATTGAAATAATTATATAATGAGTATATGGTTATCTTTGCCTACTTTTTCCTCTTGCCCTGGAACCTGTCTTCCTTCCCATATCAGATTTTACCTTTCTCCCTAATAGATTAAAAGTACAGTAAAGTCATTTTTCTTTGACGAACATTTATATCAGTTTCAAATTTCGCAAAACAAGCTCCTTTCTGGGACTTAAATATGAATATGTGTTTTTTTCTTTTTCATTAGAAAAACAGTTTAGCGAAGTGCTGTGGATTGATTGAATTGTGTCCTCCAGGGTTCATGTACTGGAAGCTTAATTCCCACTGTAACTGTTGAGGGTGGGAAATCCTATTATGGTAATTGAAAAGTGGGGTTAGATTGCAGGACCGTGCCATAATGAATGAATTAAAAACTGTTGTCATGGCTGTGGTTCTGAGGGCTTTAAAAAGAGAGTGAATATGACCCCAAAAGCATGGGCAACCAAAGGAAAAATAAACAAATGGGATTATATCAAACTAAAGAGCTTCTGCACAGCAAAAGAAACAATTAACAGAGTTAAAAGACAGCCAACAGAGTGGGAGAAAATATTTGCAAAATATACATCTGACAAAGGATTAATATCCAGAATATACAAGGAACTCAAACAACTTTACAAGAAAAAAACAAGCAACCCAATTAAAAAATGGGCAAAAGAGCTAAGTAGGCATTTCTCTAAGGAAGATATACAAATGGCCAACAGACATATGAGAAAATGCTCAACATCACTCAGCATTCGGGAAATGCAAATCAAAACCACACTGAGATACCATCTCACCCCAGTTAGGATGGCTAAAATCCAAAAGACTCTGAACGATAAATGCTGGCAAGGTTGCAGAGAAAAAGGAACTCTCATACATTGTTGGTGGGACTGCAAAATGGTGCAGCCTCTATGGAAAATGGTATGGAGGTTCCTTAAACAATTGCAGATAGATCTACCATATGACCCAGCTATCCCACTGTTGGGAATATACCCAGAGGAATGGAAATCATCAAGTCGAAGGTACATCTGTTCCCCAATGTTCATCGCAGCACTCTTTACAATAGCCAAGAGTTGGAACCAACCCAAATGTCCATCATCGGATGAGTGGGTACGGAAAATGTGGTATATTTACACAATGGAATATTACTCAGCTATAAAAAAGAATGAAATACTGCCATTTGCAACGACATGGATGGACCTAGAGAGAATTAAGTGAAACAAGTCAGGCACAGAAAGAGAAATACCACATGTTCTCACTTATTGGTGGGAGCTAAAAATAAATAAATAAATTCACACATGCACAAAAAAAAACCCGGGGGGAAGAAGACATAACAATTACAATTCCTTGAAGTTGATACGACAAGCAAACAGAAAGGACATTGTTGGGTGAGAGGGAGAGAGGGAGGAGGGAGGGAGGTTTTGGTAATGGGCCACAATAATCAACCACATTGTATATCGACAAATAAAATAAAATAAAATAATAAAATAAATACAAATAAAAACTATGGACCCCTCCCAAAAAAAGAGAGTGAATGATAAGGTTAGTCTTTCTACTCCCTCTGCTCTATCATATGGCAATGTGATACCCTGCTGTCACCATCACCACCACCAAGGCTCTCACCAGATGTATTCCCTGGACTTTGGACTTCCCAGCCTCAGAAACTGTAAGCAATAAATTTCATTTTCTTTATAAATCACCTGATTTTAAATATTTTGTTATAAGCAACAGAAACGGACTAATACAGGAAGAAATTGCTCCAACTATATATCATGGCTGATAAAATAATAAACATAATGATGATATATTATTGACAAAAATAACATTTAAGATATTCTATTTCCATGAAAACTTCAGCCTCTTCCTCTGTCATTTTCCAGTTTCTCATGATCTCTACCATGAGTATTCAGGCACTAGTAAATAGAAAGAGTAAGTCATTTCATTTTAAGAGATCATTAATATTTAAAAGAAGACAAATCCAACCCTCATCTTGTGTCTGGATTCAGATCCATTTTTAGATTTTTTTTTTTAATAAGGCTTCTTCTAGAAAGCTGCATGTAAGCAAACTTCTATCATAAACTTGAAAGTCAGTGGCATGCAACCTTCAAATTTGGTAGTCTTTTGCTAATGAATAAGAAGGGGAAATACTGGAAGTATACTCATTTCTGTACATCCTATTCTCTGGTAATTATATTCTGTAAGTAAAGTATTATATTTCTGCTAACAAGAAAAAAGAGAGAGAGGAATGAGAAAAGGGAGGAGAGAAAGAAAATGAAAAACCATCTATTCCATTCATTCTCTATTTAATAACGTTTTTATAGGCCAAATTAACTGATTCTTTCTATCCTTTTTTATAGTATTACCTGTCTTACGTTATCTCATTTTTACTTCCCTTACAGCTGTGTTCACATTTAATATGTGTTGTTGACAGGCCTTTCCAAATAGATTGTGAGAAGTTTAATAGGAGCCTAGAGCCCAGTACGGTGGCCTGCTTATGGTAGGTGCTCCACATAAAGGTATTGAGTAGAATTTCTGTACTATGTAACCAACTGTGGGAGGAAGGACAAATGCTATAGTTGTGTGATTGACTGATTGATTTATTCAATTAACAACTATTTATTAGTGTGCAGGATATACTGGGCACAGGAGATTTGGCAGTTAGTAAGTCAGAAAAAGCCCCTGCCCGTTTGGACCCATATTTTGGTCCAAAACTATATGTAAAATGGAAGATGAACTTATGGAGTACTAGTACAAAGAATTTCAGAACTTAACATTACCTTAGAGGTTATTTGGTCAGATCTTCATATTTTACTGGTGGATTGAGTATTAATTGTAACTTGAAAACCATAGTGGATTTAATATTGATATGTAGTTCTTTCAATAAAAGGAAATATAAAATTATCAACAAAATTAATTTGTTTTAGGAAAATAAGCACTTCTAATTTATTGTCTGCAGTAAAGAAAATAGTGACTTTAGCTTTAAAATTAAAATTACTCTTATATGCTCATATCTGTGTAGATATATTTTTTATTCAAAATTCTGGCTGTAAACTAAATGCATTGAAACTGGATAAAAACATTTTTAATTTATATGTGAATTTTAAATTAATATATATTTTTAAATTATCTATTAAAATTCAGTGAATACTTTTTAAGACAATACAATAAATGCTGAGGATATTACAATAATATATGATGTAGTTCCTGTTTTAATAAACTGGTATTCAAATAATACAAGGAAAAAAGTCACCCATGACATAATAGTAAGGTTACAGATAAAATGCTATTGCTTCATGGAAGTGCTCCATGGCACAAATCAAATTTGAGTGAAGATTTGAAACTTAAGTAGAACTTTTTCTAATTACAGAGATAATAAGAATGGTCATTTTATTTTATTTTATTTTAAATTTATTATTATTTTTTTAAAGATGACCAGTAAGGGGATCTTAACCTTTGACTTGGTGTTGTCAGCACCATGCTCTCCCAAGTGAGCTAACTGGCCATCCCTATATAGAGATCTGAACCCATGGCCCTAGGTTTTATCAGCACCACACTCTCCAAAGTGAGCCACGGGCCGGCCCTGAATGGTCATTTTAGGGACTGGGAATATCAAAGAGTAATGCTGACATGTATAAATCATGGTGTGTTTTCAGAGAGTAGAGATTAATCTGATTTAGCTAGAGCATAGAATGCAAAAAGGATAATAGGAGCTAAGCCTAGAAAGGTAGACTGGAACCAGATTTTGTGGTCTCTAGATTGGATACAGCACACAACAAGGAGCCAAAACTTAGTGTTCGTTTTTATGCAAGTGTAGCTGACTCCAGTGCCTTATATTGGAACTAAAAATTATGCTGTATATAACTATTACTATGTGGTCAAACCATTTCACAGTCTGCCTCAGTGATTCATAGTATAAATGAAGGTACTGTGTTTATGTATGTATTGTTTTTCAAAACTATGGCATTTTAATTCTGAAATGAAAATCATAAATTTCTTGGTCGATAAGCCTATCTTTTGTGATCAGGTACTAAACCACAGTAATAAGTCCAGGCACTGAAGTGGTAACTCACATTTGTAGATTCTTCCTGCTCTAAACAGGTTAATAAACACAATAATTATGAAGAATTAACTAGAACCAACTGATGTTCAAATAGAGTGTTTTTTAAAATTCCACTAAATAGAATAGTTTGCTAAAAGTATTAAAAATAGGAGTTGTGACAACAAATCCATTATTAGGGCAGAAGAGAAACTTTTAAATGAAAAATCCTAAAACAAAATTTTGGCCTAAATAATCAACATCATTTCTCTTAGCAAAAATACCAGATAAATCATTGCTAAATTCCATATCCTTTCAAGGAGATATTTACAGAGGCTGGTCCATAGCAAACTCTCTGGAAAAGTGTTCAGTGTTAACCAATTTGAAGGTCATAGCTAAGTGATGAAGGGAATACAAAAAGGACAAGTGGTTGGATTGCACTGTTCCCACTGCACTCGTTGCCAGGACTAGCTATATATCAGTGTGTAGCATGGGCAACATGTATTAAAGCTATCCTCCTTTCTTTTTTGGTAACTTCAGTAAATAGTGCTCTCATGCTGCCATGACTGTGTGGGTGCCCCCTCTGTGGTGTCATCCATGCCTTCTCCATCTGCGTTGTCCTATGACCCAACCTTTCTTCTACTTATATACAATGTTTCCTGCTGGACCCAAGACTCAGCTAGAACCATGTTGGAAAGACTGAATGATAAAGGAATTCATGACAAGACACTTCATATATGAAATCCGATTGATTTCCCTCCAAGAATATTTTTATTTAGACAACTCTTAAAATCTCAATCTAAAATTCTTACAAAAGAATTAAATGATGGTCTATCGCTTATAGGGAATTGGGGGCATCAGGAGTAAGATATAGCTGGATTGTTTTAGGCAGAACTCTGTTTTCTTAGCTTCCCTCAGTTTCTAATTAAAAGACTGAAAGATGAGATATCAGTTTATATTTTTATTTCACACCTTTTCTTTTTCCTATAATCTATTTTAGCAGGTAGCCAAGTTGTGTGATTCCTTGCCTTGGTGAAGTGAAGTTTTTGGCAGGGCAGAAAGCAGACTTCACTTGTACAGCAATAGTTTCCTATACCTTCCCCAGACTAGGAATGGAAGAGAGGATATGGGTCTATTGAGCAGCAAAACCTGTTTACCAAGCAGTGCCACGAGCAGATGGCAAAACCTCAGGGTAAATGGATGCATGGTACATCTAGGGAAACAGGATTTTTAGATGTGGGGTTTTCAAGCTTCACTACCTCATGCCCCAGATATGGAATGTAATCAGCAGAACCTCCAGAAGTGACGGGTCCATGCCAGCTGGGACAGTGGGCATCTTACAACTGATGGCTCATGGCCAGCAGAGCCTCCTCAATGATTTTACGATATATAAGATCCCAGAATATTTTAATCCTCCTGGAAATAGGAGACCTGAAAGTATAACTCAAATTAAAATTTCTCATTAGTTCTATAGAATATAAACTCAAGGACAAAATTAACTAGAAAAAAATTAAAGAAATAAGATATTCTTGGCTCATCAAAATTTCTAAACTGAAATTTATACTCTCTATCACCAGGTTATATTATTTTATGATCTAAAACTTGCACAATCTGCTGTTGTTTGAATTATGTTCAAATATGCACCAGCAAATGTCTTGGAAAGCTCTCTGGTGGTCAGGTGTTCTCATCACCTCTACTTTTACTTACCACCTACTTCAGGTGACCGTACATCCTAGTTTGCTTAGGACAGTCCCAGTTTGTGACTGCTATCCTGATGTAATTGTTGATAGTGTCCCCATTCATTCTCAAAAGTGTTTAGGTTTGGATGATAAAAAATATGGTCTTCTGATACTTAACTTTTTAAACTATATCAGTCTGGATAGGCTAGATTATGCACCTCTAAAAAATAACACAAAATTGCAGTGGCTTAGCAAAACAAAAGTTTCTTCTGTATCAGGTAACCTTCTAGGGCAGCTGTCCACCATGATTGGCTTAGCATTCCATGCACCACCATACTGACACATGCTTTCATCAATTGTTACTATGGTAAGAGAGCTCTTGGAGTGTCTTATGCTAGTAAATAAATGATCCTGCCTGGAAGTGACACACATCACTTCTGCCCACAACTGGTTTCCCAGAACTATTCAGATGGCTCAGTCTATCTGCAAGGGACAGGTAATTTTCCCATTTTCTGAGAAAAACAGAATATGAGCTTGAAAATGCTCAGTGTTAGTCAAACAAGAAGCCAAGTACCAAGGAGATTATCATTGAGATTATGGAGCTGAAAAATATACAGGCAGATAAATTCCTTTGCCATTACTTTTATGCTTCGTCACAATCTTGCTAACAATGACTCTCTGTGGACCCTAACCTAAAACAGTTCTGAGAGTCAACATAAGAAAGTTTAAAGTTATATATGATGTAGATGGGGGGAGGGGGGAGAGGAAGCGGGGGAAGAGGAATGGGTAAAGGGACATGAAAATCAACTACATTGTATATTGAGAAGTTAAAATAAAAATTTAAAAATAAATTAAGTAAATAAAATAGTTATGTTTGTCACTAACCAAGTAAGAGAATCAACAGCAAAGATGACAAAATCTAAAATATGACTTAAGACCATTTTAGTCTGAAAACATTAACAATAAAAAAAGTCATAAGACAAATGCATACTTCATAAATATATGTGTATTTTACAGCCACTTAACTTGAATAGTAGTCAGGAATAAAAACCATAAGTTAATTCACCATAAGTTAATTCATGCACATGCATTAATAGTCTATTAGTATATCTGTTGTGAAAATGAACCATTTGCTCTGATTGTAGAGAGAAATTTTATGTTTCAATATAAACTGTAACATACCATGTAGGTTATCAGATTCTACTCCTGATCATTGTCTTTGAGTTATTTTTCATTTCTATGTAACCTACATGGTTTTGTTGCCTAGCTGTAAATTAGACTGGGTTCTGCTGTTGCACACATTTTTTCAGCTCTTACAAATTTTCAGTTCTAGTGTTCTTCAGTATCTGGCTACAACTCTCCAAACTAATGTTTCCAATTTTGCTCCCACCTTCTTGACTTAACTAAAACCAGACTGTCTAGATCTTTATTGGGATTGTAGGTGGTCTTGTAGCTAGCCTTTTCCCCTGGATCTAAAGACGCCTGCAACCTAAAGCTGGATAACTTGATATCAATTTCAAAGGACTCATTGTCATAGAAGATCACGTATGGGCAGCCTTCATGCTCAGAACTGCTGCTGAGTGGACCTCTCAGAAATTCACTAGAACTCCAGCATCTGCCATGCTCTGTTCCAGGAAATAACCATGATCATGGACAATCTTACTAAAACTTCACTGATGCCTGTGTCATCACCAAAACATTCAAACTGCAAACAGGAGATTGGTTTGCAGTGGTAGTTGGATTGCCACTGCCATCCTTACTTCATCTTTTAAAGGCACTTTGAGCCCAACATCTAGACACACAAGCTGGGTGTATAGTCGGCTCCAACCACTAATCTTTGTTTTTCTTTATTTTCATAGAAATATCCCTCATTAAATGCTCATACCATCCAGCAAAAATTATCTACTACCAAGTCTCAGTAGAATGATTTAGCTTGTCCTTAGTGAACAAAAGGTAACCAAACAAGAAATAGACTTACATTGTTCAGAGAAAAGAATAATGTCTCTTCTTTCCTTGAACAAGAGGAGGGGCTGACCAAACTTTAGTCAAGCTATGCCCCTTTAGTCAAGCCCTCTTGCTTAACTGTTCTTGGACTGCTGAGCCCATTTTAGCAAGAATTCCCCTACTCTTGATACCTGTACTAGTGTGATTGGGCTGCCATAACAAAATACCATAGGCTAGGTGGCTTAAACAATAGACATTTATTTTCTCACAGTTCTGAATGTCTAAGATCAAGGTGCTAGCATGGGCAGTTTCTGGTGAGGGCTCTCTCGTTCGGTTCAGATGGCTGCCTTCTCACTGTGTGCTCACATGACCTCTGTGCATTGGCAGGGAGAGAGGGTGTGTCTCTTCTCATAAGGACACTAATCCTAGTGCATCAGGGCCCCACTCTTATGACCTCATTTAACCTTAATTCCTTACTCCAAATACAGCCACACTGGCGGGTTAAGGCTTCAACAATGAATTTGTGAAGGGTTAAGGCTGAGGGGAGGGGGGCGGCAGGGAACAGTACCATAGTTTCAAAACAATACCTAACCAAGTTCCTCTAAGTAACTTTCCATCCACTGACCCCCTCATCTTGCTCATTGGCTGTAAGCTTCCCACTGCCCCTGTTATATTTGGAGTTGAGGTCAATCTCTCTCATTTATTAAAATAGTCTTGGCCCCTACTGCAGTACCTTGAATAAAGGTACTTCCTTGCCTGTTTAACTCATCTGGTGCATATTTTTTTTGACAGCCCTGAACTTAAGCAGTAGATAGGAACAAAAACCATAAGCTAATTCGTGCACTTGCATGAATGGTATATTTGTATATCTTTTGTGAAAATTAACCATTTGTTTGCTTATTAAAGACGACTAAAATATCAGTGTATAAAAAATCTGTCTGCTTACCAGTTTGATCCCCTTACTGGCCAGCTGCAAAAAGAGAAACAAAACATTTTTTTAAATAAAAAAAATTTTTTGAAGTCTGAAGTTCTTTTCTCTGGTATGAAATTCAGTACATTTGAAATTGTAACATACCTATGAAATGCAAACTCATCAGTGAAAAGTACTGCCCAAGTAGAAGACAATGACTATCTGCTATAATGCAACAAGACAAAAAAATAATTTAGCCATTGCTTTCACCAAATGTTTATTGAGCACTGAAATAGTCTTTGGTGTTGTGAAGACAAGGACATACGTAAGACAAGGGCTTTACCTTCAAATGCACTTGAAAGTGCCTAAAAGCACATGTATAAAATCTTCCCATCTGTAGATGATAGAGTAAAGTAACAAATGGCAAGTTCTTATTGGTGTATCAAGATGATTTGAAAGTTTTCTACCTCACCATTAAGAAAAATATGGGAAGCCAAAGAAATTTTTTTAGAATGGTGGTATCATTTATGTCATATTACTCGACCAATGCCCTTTTTAATGAAAACCGGACTTAGATGAGTGTTCCTTTTAAGCCAGGATGAATGATTTTGTAGGTAATATGGGCAGAGTTATTTTAACCATGTAAAATTAGACTAGGTAGACTTAAGAAGGAAATTAATATTCATGGTGAATAATTTAGAAGAAGTCTTGCCACAGAGATTACATCTGTAGAGGGGTCAATGTGGAGTTGAAGGGCCCACAATCTTTGTCTGTTATCCACTGGATCACAGCTCTTGTGTTTTTTGGTGGGGCCAGCAGAAAACCAGGCAGAGGAGGAATCTTGATACCCAGTTCTGAAACAAAGTGGCAGAATTTGCAATACAGAAGAATTTTGTGACTGGAATTCTCTTATCCTGAGGAGTAAATGTCCCAGGGATATGAAGCTGGGTGGAGTGGGTGGTGTCTATTCATGAGAAAAGGTTTAGATTGCAAGAGGGATACTAGAGGATTTTGGAGATTTTTTTCAGTCAGGGAATAAGAAACCATCCTTGTGTCTGACATGGTAAAGTTTTGTGTCCCTTATATACAACAAGGAAACAAAAGCTAAGTAAAATCTCAGATCCTGATCCTTCAGTGCTTAGATACGCTTAATTTAATTCTTACGGAATTTAAACTCCACTGTGGGGAAACAGGAGGCAACGGCTCACCCCTGCCAGAGATGATCAACAACCTGAAGACATTCCTTATTATGAGAGTAGATAAGCTCCAGTCCCCTTACTCCTCTCCCAAAGCTTAATTATGTAATAATTGAAAATGGACACAGAAGTCTGCAAAGGAATTGAAAGCATCCATCTTGCTTTCATTGTGGTAATGAAAGGAGCCTTAGCCGGAAAACAACCATCTTTGGGGTAACTATGACCAAGTAGAACGTTTCAGTCAGCCCTTAACTTGGGAACTGATAATCATCAATTCCTTGAGATTAGCAGAAGAATCGAGAGAACGTCTGGAGATGCAATCACCCCCTCTTATGCTGATTTACTTCAGAGGCTGTGCACCTACAATTAAGGATTGAAACTAAGTTTATTGTTTTTCTTACCTCTCTAATCAGCTGCAAACAAGAAGAGGTATAAGAGAGGCAAGACAACCTAACTGGTTGTAAACTCCCCCTCTTACTTAAAGGAAAACTGCACCCACATTAATTAGAAATCTAAGTCAGGTATATATATGTTGTTTAACTAAGGTTATTATCCTTGAGCTCTCCCTAGGAGATAAGGACTCCAACCTCAAGGTAACATCAAGGACTTGAAGCTGACCACGGACTCTGTGACGCTGAAGTTTCCAATCAGTCATGGGACTCTGACATTTGACTCACCATGGGCTGCTCCCAGATTCCCCACCCTTTTTTCTTCAGAACAAAGACGCCTACCTCATCTTCCTGCCTCTTCCCCTTATAAACCTCAGAACAGGCATCAGAAAGGGGAATGGTTTTAGCCTGGTCATCCCCCAGATACTGGTTGTCTGAATAAACCTTCTGATCCTTCTGAATAAAGCTTCTAGACTTTCGAGTCATTTCTTTAATGCAAGAGGGCAAGCAGAGCCTGGTTTGTCAGTAACGGTCATACAAGCACATAGTACAGGACTTAAAATGAAATGCAATAGTCCCCTGTTTGAATATACCCGACGCTTCTATCCACCCCCAGAATCAACAACTTTTAATCATTTCTTCTTTTCTTCTTAGGGTTACTTCTGTACCTCTAAATTTTACCAACTTGATTTATCAACTTTTATCATCAACTCTAGGCTTTTACAAAGATTTAGATTTAATGACCTTATACAGTTTCATCACCTTTTGGTTTTCTTATTCTCTACCTTTGTAACTTCAGTATTTTTCATTGTAACTCAAAATCATGTCCTGAAACCTTCTTTTTGTGTTCCATTCACAAAGATAGACTCTCCTGACTCTATACTTTAAAAATTCATTCCCTTGCCTCTTGCTCTACCTCTTTTCTCCCTTTCCATCTCCCAACTTTTGTAAACTGTTTTTACTTTTTATTATCAGAGTCCACTGTATTTATATTCTGTCCTGCAGTGTAGCTATCTTCTGTCTTAGAATATAGGTTAATCTTAAAAACTGAAAACCCCAAAAGAGTGTCCTTATTCCTAGAGCTATGTAAATATGGTTTTCTTCAGAAACAAGGTATCACTTAAGAAGAAACGTTCAAATGGATACACTTTCTTAAAATCATACCATATTTTCATTTTGCTTTCTTACAGATTTTTTTCTTTTAAAGACCATTTTTGTTTTCCTTATTAGTAAGTAAAAATATTCCTTCTTCAATGTTTCTATTATCTTTAATATTCTTAATAATTCTTTTATTTGAATATATATCTTGATGCTTCTGTTTTTTTTATTTTTTTTATTTTTCATTTTGAAATAATTGTAGATTTGCAGGAAGTTGTAAAGACAGTACAGAGTTCCTATGTACCCTTTACCTAGTTCTTCCCAATAGTTATAACTTACATAATTATAGAACAATAGTAAAACCAGGAACTTGACATTGATGCGATGTGCATGCATAATTCTATGTAATTTTATCGTGTGTAGATACCTGTAACCACAAGCATAATCAAGACAGAACTCTTCTGTCACCACAAAGATGTTCCTTCTGGTAACCCTTTATAATCATATCCACTTCCTCCCACCTTCCATCATCCATAACTCCTGGCAAGCAATAATCTGTTTTTCATCTCTATAATTTTTACATATAAAGACTGTTCCCACATGCTTATTGCTAGAATATAGAAATACAACTGATGTTTGAATATTGATTTTGTATTCTGTGACCCTAAGGGACTCACTTAGTAGTTCTAGTTTTTTGTGTCTATGTGAGTGATTTCTTGGGATTTTCTATGTAGATTATCATGTCATCTGCAAGTGGAGTCAATTTATTTCTTCCTTTCCAATCTGTATGCCTTTCTTTCTTTCTTCCTTCTTTTTTTTTTTTTTTTTGTCTTTTGGTGTTGCCTAAAACTTCCAGTACTATTTTGGTTACAAGCTGTTATACTGCATATTATCCTTCCTTGTTCCTGATCTTAGGGGGAAAGGATTCAGTCTTTCACAATTGAGGGTAATGTTATCTATATGGTTTTTTAAAGATGCTCTTTATCAAATTGAAGATTTTCTCCCTCTGTTTTAGTTTGCTGAGAGTTTTCATCATGAATTTTGTCAAAGGCTTTTTCTGCATCTATTGATATAGTCATGTGGTTTTTCTTCTTAAGCCTGTTAATATAGTAGATCACACTGATTGATTTTCATATATTGAACCAGTTCTGTATCTCTGGAATAAACACTTTGGAAATGGTATATAGTTCTTTTCACATATTGCTGAGTTCTCTTTGCTAATATTTTGTTAAGAATTTTTGCATCTTTATTCATGAAAGATGTTGGTCTGTGGTTGCTATGGTTTGAACATGTCCCCCAAATTTCATGTATTAGAAACTTAATCCCCAAGCTCATATGCAGATTGGAGGTAGGGCCTTTGGGAGGTAATTAGGATTAGATAAGGTAATTAGGGTGGGGTGCCCATAATGAGACTAGTGGCTTTATAAAAAGAGGAAGAGAGACTTGAACTGACACATACACTCTTGCCTTCTCACCATGAGATGGCCCTCTGCCATCTCATGACACAGCAAGTAGGCTGTCATTCAATGCCAGCACCATGCTCTTGGACTTCCCAGCCTCTAGAACTGTGAAATAAATAAACTTCTATTCTTATAAATTACTCAGTCTGTGGTATTCTGTTATAGCAACAAAAAGCAGACTAAAGTGATATTTTTTGTGTGTGATATCTTTGCTCAGTATCAGGGTAATATTGGCTTCAAAGAGTGCGTAAAATTGTGGTTTTTCCTCTTCTAATTTCTGGAAGAGATTCTGTAGAATTGGTGTTAAATCTTTAAACCAACATTTGGCAGAATTCTTCAATGAAACCATCTGGGCCTGGAGATTTCTTTTTAAGGAGATTTTTAATTAAAAATTCTGTTTACTTAATAACTACAGAGCTACTCAAATGATCTATTTCATCTAAGTTGTCATATTTGTGTGTAGAGTTTTTCATCATTTTCCTTACTATCATTTTGATGTCTGTAAGAACTATAAGGATATCCCCTGTTTTATTCCTGATATTAGTAATTTGAGTCTTCTCTCCTTTTTTTTTTTTTTCCCCATTTTCCTAGAGCTCTGTCAATTTTATTGATATTTTCAAAGAACCAGCTTTTTGTTCATTGAATTCTGTGTTGTTCGGCTGTCCTTTTCCTATATTTGCTTATGTTGGATTTATTTTGTTGGCACTCATTTGTGATTCTTATTTGCCAGCTTCTTCAGCACACAGTTTGGGATATATGAGGCAAAAAGAGAACTCAGGGAATTCACCACTGTGTCATTCCTTGAGTCCCAAGGCTTCTAGCTGCTTCTATCCAACTTTCAGAGTCTTCTCATATTTATTTTATATGTAATGGTTAGAGTTTTAGTTGTACTTAGCAGGGGGAGTAGTAGTACCTTCTCTAATTTTTTGAGACAATAGTGTCCTTTCTTAGGCTGCCTCTTCAAAAGGCCTCCAGATATGGCTACTGTTCCAAGTACTTGAGAACTCTTTTATCTCCAGGTCTCTCTTCTTTGCTGCCCTGCTGAAATAGCCTTCTGTAATGGGGCTATACTTCCTAGGCTTATGTGTACCTCAGAGTTAGTCTCCCTCTTTCTTTCCCTCCCTACTAGTTCCTGTTCTATTGGTTTGGGGACCTAGAGCCTCAGAATGGTTGTAGAAAAACAAATACTAAGAGGGAAGTATGGACAGTTTCTCAAAGTTTAGTAAAAACTAAGAGACTTAGAAAGCCTGAGTTTCAGAGTCGCATGTTTAGCAGTGGGGGAAGGAATAAGTTCTACTTTGTTGTGACAAAACATGTTGTTTGTGATTGTAATTCTACTGAAGCTTTGAATATCCAGTTTGGGGAAATTCCTTCTAAATTTGAGGTTTGTTTTCATTGTTACTTTATTTTTGGTGTTACCTTGTCTTTTGTGAATCTCATGTGTTGTTGAGGTTATGTTATGGAAAGCCAATTGGCACCTTTGCATGGCTCTATGCACATATCCCATGGGCATGTCATCTCAAGCTCAACATGCCCTAAATTAAGGCAAACACGGGATTCAGCATTTCTTCACACCTCCATCTCCCTTTCAGTTAGTGATAGTACTAATTACTCAGTTGCCCAAGCCAGAAAACTGCAGGTCAAAACTATCCTTGCTCACAACCTCCACATGTGGTTTACATCTAAAATTCTCTCAATCATTGGCTTTCCCTATGTTAGACCTGCTAATCTTGCTCTCACCCCATCTCCCTCACTCCAGTCTAAGCCCCGCTCCAATTTATATTCACTCTGCTACCAAAAATCTTCAAAGGCATATCTTGTTGTGTTGTTCTGTTTGGAATTCGTCAATAGTTTCCTTTTCTGTAAGTATAAAAAACAAGCATTCAAACAAAATATTTATAGAGGGCAAGTTCTTCATGATTCAACCTCTGGTTCTAAATCCTAGATATCCCTTAGAATCACCTGGGCAGCTTTGAAAAACTAAAAGTTTCTAGGCCTCACAGCTGCAAATTCTTATTTAGTTGGTATGTGCGTTGGTATCCATGATTTTATTATTATTATTATTATTATTATGCTTTTTTGTTGTTGATGTGAAGTTAACATTAAGATAAGGTTAACTTCTTTAAAGTGAGCAATTCAGTAGCGTTTAGTATATTCACAATATTTTGCAACTACCACCCCACTTCTATTTCATTCGAAAATTTTCATCATCTCAAAAGGAAGTCACATACGCATTAAGTAATTACTCCCCTTTTCCACACCCTGGCTCCATCCTCTGGAAACTACCAATATTTGTTCTGTCTCTGTATTTAACTATTCTGGATATTTTTCTAAATGAAATCATGCAATATGTGACCTTCGTGCCTGCATTCTTTCAATTACCATACTGTTTTTAAAGTTCACCCATATTTTAGTATGTATCAGTACTTTGTCCCTTTTTATGGCTGAATAATATTCTATTGTATATATGTAAAACAATGTTTTTATCCATTAATCCATTGGTAAACATTTGGGCTGTTCCATATTTTTGCTATTGTGAATAGTGCTGCTATAAAATACCTGTATATGGATTTAAGTATCTGTTTTCAGTTCTTTGGGGTATATAAACCTAGGAGTGGAACTACTAGGTTATACGGTAATTCTATGTTTAGCTTTCTGAGGAACCACCAAACCATTTTCCACAGCAACTAAACCATGTTACATTCCGTTAAACAAAGCTTATGGGAGGCCATTGTTTTGGAATAGCCTCCTGCACTAGGCCCTAACAGACCAGACCAAACCAGAATGGAGTCACTTATGCTAAATACCACATAAACTGAACTTTGAAATGGGCCAGTTTCCCAAAAAGCAGGACATTCCAGCCAACCTGAGTCAGGGTAATAAGGAAGTCTCCTGTTTTAACCCTGTAAGGAAGGTAACTTTGAAATGAACAAACTGCTTTTTGTTCTCTGTTTCTGCTTTCATAAGTCCTGTCCTGCCTCTAAAGCCAAACTCTTCAGTTCATCAGAAGGCTTATTCTATTTTATAGAATAAGGTGGTGTCTAATTATAGAATCACAAATAAAAAGCCAGTTACGATCTTTAAACTAAATTTGTTGTAATTTTGTCTTTTGACAGTTCCCACCAGCAGTTCACGAGGGCTCCGATTTAGCTATATCTTCGCCATACTGGTTATTTTTCAGTTTTTCATTGTAGCCTTCCTAGTAGGTATGAAGTAGCTCCTCATTATAGTTTGATTTGAATTTCCCTAATGACTGATGATGTGGAACATCTTTTCATGTCCTTGTTGACATTTACATATTTCCTTAAAGAAATGTCTGTTTAAGTTCTTTGCCTATTTTTAAATTGGGTTGTTTAATGTTTTGTTGTATACTGGATACTAGATCCTTCTCAGATATATGATTCACAGATTTTTTTTTCCATTCTGTAGGTTGTCTTTTCACTTTCTTGATAATGTCCTTTGATGCACAAAAGTCTTTGTTTTTGAAGAAGTTCAGTTTATTTTTTTCTTTTGTTTCTTGTGCTTTAGGTATTATATCTAAGAATCCATTACCAAATACAAGGTCATAAAGATTTACCCTTAAGTTTTCTTCTAAGAGTTTTATGGTTTTAGTTTTTATATTTAGGTTGTTAATCCATTTTGAGTTAATTTTTGTATGTGGTGTGAGGTAAGGATACAGTTTCATTCTTTTGCATGTGGATATCCAGTTGTCCCAGCACCATTTGTTGAAGACTGTTGTTTCCTGATTAAATGGTCTTGGCATTTGGTAGAATTCAACAGTGAAGCCATCTTTGGTCTTGGCACGCTTGTTGAAAATCAATTGTCCATAGATGTATGCATTTATTTATGGACTCGCAATTCTATTCCATTGGTCTATACATATATTCTTATGCCAGTATCACACTGTTTTGGCTATGGCAGGTTTTTAGTAAGTTTCAAAATTGAGAAATGTGAGTTCTCTATGTTCTTCTGTTAATATTGTTTGATTGTTAGGGCCCCTTGCATTTTCATGTAAATTTGAATATCAAATTTGATTGAGTGTCAACTTGATTGGGCCACAGAGTGCCCAGATATTTGGTCAAACAATATTCTGGGTATTTCTGTGAGGGTGTTTTTGAATGAGATTAACATTTAAGTTGGTAGACTAAGTAAAGCAATTAACTTTTCTAATGTGGGTAGGCCTAATCCCATTAGTTGAAGGCCTAAATAGAGTAAAAAGGCTTACCTTCCCCCAAGTAAGAGAGAATTCCTCTTGTTACCAAACCAAATCTAAATCTATACTTTCTCAGGGATAATTTTTATTAATTTCTTCGGGGAATGAGCTGCGCTTTCTTGTTTCTTTGCATGCTTCATAATTTCTTGTTGGAAACTGGACATTTTGAGCATTATAATGTGGTAACTCTGGAAATCATTCTTTCCCCTTCTTAGCATTTGTTTTTATTGTGTGCTGTGTTTTCTTTTGCTGCTTTTTTGTTGGTTTTCTTTCTCTTTCTTTCTTTTTTTTTTTTTTGCATTATGATTCTTCTGAACTACTTTTGTAAAGTGCGTATTCTTGTCATGTGTAATCTCTGAAGCCTCTGTTCCTTTAGCATGTATTCAGGTAGTGTTTTGAGAGAGATTTCTTTGAACACTGGGACCAAAAAAATAAAAAGAAAAGGCAAAGAAAGAAACAAGTGAAGGAGGAGGAGGAGGAGGGTGGAGGAAACAAAGGGAAGAAGAAGAAACCAAAAAAATCAAAACAAACCAAAACCTCTCTCAGTCTTTGCATATTGGTGCTGTGCTAGGGCATTGCTTCAACATTCAGCTGGGATGTTGATGACATTGTCTTAGCATTCTCTTCCTCCTTGCACCGAGCCAGAAGTGAAAACTTGGGGCTCTTCAGGTGTTTCTGAGCATACGTAATCCTGAGAATGTACATGACTTTCTAAATTTCCTAGTGTATATGTGTCATTTCTCACTGTGTGACGGAAATGCAAAGATTACTCAGAGCTCAAATATTAAGAGCAACGAGAAGCCTGAAGGGACTGCACTGAGAAAAACCCCTAAGAAGCGAGAAACAAGGCCTGAGTCAGTGTTTGCCTCAGCTTTCATTGTAAAGACAAGGAAATACAAGAGAAAAAACAACTGAATCAATCATTTATCAAAGGAATGAAAAGAAATTGGCTATGGAGCTTTATTAGTCAGGGTTCTCCAGAGAGACAGAAACAATAGGATATGTAATAATTATATGAGAGGGATTTATCAGGGAAATTAGCTCACGTGGCTATGAAGAAAAGTCCCACAATAGGCTGACTATAAACTGGATACCGGTAGCATGGCTCAGTCCAAGTCCAAAAGCCTCAAAACCAGGGAAGCTGATGCTGTCCTTGGTGTAAGTTCTGGAACCCAAAAGCCGAAGAGTCTCAACCTCTGATGTCCACGGACAGGAGAGAAGAGTGTATCCCAGCTGCAGCAGATCAAGAGAGAGCTTCACCTCTTTCCTCTGTCTTTTTGTTCTATCTGGACCCCCAGCAGATTGGATGGTTCCCACCCACATTAAAGGTGGGTCTTCCACACCCAGGGCACTCAGACTCTCGTACTAATCTCTGCTGGAAACACCCTCATGGACACACCTGAAAAAATTGCTTTACCAGGTTTCCCAGCATTCCTTCATCTAACCAAGTTGACATCTAGAATTAACCTTCACAAGTCCACCCCTTGTCAACTTGGCGTCCATGCTATCTCCTTAAATCACACTTAATTTTCAAGTGGGACAATAGTATAATGGTTTCACCTAACATGATACATTATCCTGCGTACAACCAGAAATGCATTAATCCCTTTCCAAGAAGAAAAAGGTAAAGTCCTTAAATGATATTTACCCTTCTCCCAATATTCCATAACTTAAAATTGCCAATACTATGAAGTAAGGTTAACAACATTTAAATGCTGGTATAAAGTCAGTAAGTCTCATGATACATGATAGAGAATGAGGAACAAAAACAAAGATAACTACTTAATATGTGTACAGTACATATACATAGAGACATATTCTTAACACAACGGGGAGAACAATTACAATCCTCATTCCTGTAACTGGTCATGTGGTCGAAGCTGGGATTTGTAACTTCCTTCTTCTAGTACCCATTCTGTATTCCCTTTGCCTTCAGTGAGCAACTCAGCGGATCGTGGTTCTTTACCTGGTGGAGTGACCCAAGCCTTCATTACTGAAGAATCTGGGCTATTCGTAGTCTTGCCTGGATTTGGTTGTTGTAATTTTCCATTGACCTTAATCACGGGCATGGTAGTACTAAGACATGTCCTAAGGGATCTCCTGTATTCCAAATATAATCTTCCTCACCTCCCTTGTGAAGTAGTAGTCCAACTTCCCCTTGGTAGTCTGGGTCAATCACCTCAACCAACACAGTCACTCCTTTCTTAGCCTGTTGATTCAGAGGCATGAGGAGCCCAAAGTGGACAGGTGGCAGCCTTAACTTCCAGTTCAATGGGATCATATTTGTTTCTCCTGATTGAAGCATTCTTCCCTCTGGAACCAAGACCTCTAGACCAGCAGAGCATAAAGTTGTGGGGACAGGAAGCAAAAGTTTTGCTAATGGGTCCCTAGGGGTAATGGTTAGTGGTGCCATTTCCATTTCCACCCCTTGATACCTGGACCCATCAATCCTGGCTATGGGAGAGACAGTACCACATATTGGGTGCTGATTTAGAGCATATACAGCCTGCTGGAGAACTTTACCCCAGCCCTGCAGGGTATTGGCACCAAGCTGGTGCTGTAACTGTGACTTCAAAAGGCCATTCCATCATTCTGTCAGACTGGCTGCTTCAGAATGATGAGGAATACGGTAAGACCAATGAATTCCATGAGCATGAGCCCATTGCCACACTTCTTTAGCTGTGACGTGAGTTCCTTGGTCAGAAGCAATGCTGTGTGGAATGCCATGATGGTGAATACGACATTCCGTGAGTCCACGGATGGCAGTTCTGGCAGAAGCATTTCGTGCTGGGAAGGCAAATCCATATCCAGGGTAAGTATCTATTCCAGTAAGGACAAAACGTTGCCCCTTCCATGATGGAAGCAGTCCAATGTAATCAACCTGCCACCAGGTGGCTGGCTGATCACCCCGGGGAATGGTGCCATATCGGGGGCTCAGTATTGGTCTCTGATGTTGGTAGATTGGACACTCAGTGGTCTCTGTAGCCAGATCGGCCTTGGTGAGTAGAAGTCCATGTTGCTGAGCCTATGCATAACCTCCCTCCCTGCTACCATGGCCACTTTGCTCATGAGCCCACTGGTGATGACAGGGGTGGCTGCAGAAAGAGGCTGACTAGTATCCATAGAATAGGTCATCCTGTCCACCTAATTATTAAAGTCCTCCTCTGCTGAGGTCACCTTTTGGTGGGCAGTTCAGGTCGCATGGTAACTTGGTGTAAGTTCTGGAACCCAAAAGTTGAAGAGTCTCAACCTCTGATGTCCATGGACAGGAGAGAAGAGTGTATCCAGCTCCAGTGGATTGAGAGAGAGCTTCACCTCTTTCCTCTGTCTTTTTTTCTCTCTGGACCCCCAATGGATTGGATGGTTCACACCCACATTGAGGGTGGCTCTTTCACACCCAGGCCACTCAGACTCTCATACTAATCTCTGCTGGAAACACCCTCATGGACACACCTGAAAAGATTGTTTTACCAGGTTTCCCAGCATTCCTTCATCTAACCAAGTTGACATCTAGAATTAACCTTCACAGGGGCATTCTCTGGGAAACATCTTGAGGAACAAAGGAAAGAGAGTAAAGCTGGATAAAAAAATGACCTTAATGTTCTTATCTAATCTAGCAGAACGTCCTTGAAGATCTTTGCTGTGCTAAGGACTTTTGCCCTTTGAACAATCCCTGTTCTGCCTCAAATCTCTTATCTACACTAAGGGCTTTTGCCCTGTGTAAGTTCCCTGGTCATTCTCAATCTTAACATTCTTGCACTCCTCCACATACATGGGCACTTTGAATGCCCTGATTTCCCAAAGAAACTCTTTCCCCAGCTTTTGGTACTTCCAGGCTTTTGGTACTCTGTCATATACCTCAACTGTAATCTTTACCCCAGTTAGCTACAGGTTATTCATCCTACAATGTTTTGAGGAATGCCTGCTGCTTTTCCAACCTATAAGAGTTCCAAGTTAGGTAAAAGACAAGTGCCCTGTGTCGGTCCTTCATGTAGGCTCTAGACAGGTTAGAGTACATACATAGTTGTTTGCAAATCAAGTCTGCTCTACATCCCCAGAGCCAGGGATCAGGGTCCCACATGATGCGAGCTGCAATCTTCAAGACCACCATGAGCCAGGGAGGGGTATAGCCAGGGCAAATGAAAATGTCACCAAGCTTTCCTACTATTTTTAAGTTAGCTTTTTCTTATCCAGTGCTCACTTGGGTGCTGTTTTCCAGTTTTGGCAAACTTGGTCTGACAGTTTTTGCTTGATGGTTTTGATGTTTCTATGGAAGGAGTTGTGCTTGGAGCTGCCTACTCTGCCATTTTCACTGACCTCTTAATATTTTTTTGAGTTTCCCTGTATCCCTTACCAGCCAGCCACCAACCAACCAACCAACAAACAAAAGGTTTCCCTGGGTGATTCTAGTGAGCAGCCTAGGTAAGAGCCACTGAAGCCTCCTTCTCCATTGTCATTTGTCACCACAGTACCTCTAATTATATTAAACTGCTTGTAGTTGCAGAGTCTCCTAGTGGATTGTTACTATCTTTGAACATTTGATGCAAAATACACTACCTTTACTGACTCTTCCAGGGAGAGTCACATGGTTGAAGGGGCAAGGGAGTTCTCTGGGGCCCCTTATATTAAGGCACTAATCCCATTCATGATGGCTCTGCCTTCATGACCTAATCACCTGCCAAAAGTCCCACCTCCTAAAACGATCACCTTGGGCATAAGGATTTCAAGATTTGAAGTTTGCGGGGACACAAACTGTCTACTGCATGTAGATTCAGGCATTAACTCCAGCCCCTACATTTAAAAAAATTTGTTGGTTTAAGAAATATCATTGTATCCCAAGTAGATGTGGCTGTCACATCTCAGATTTGTATAGAATCTAGTATTTAAAATGTTTTCTAGTCCCCTAACCTTTGAATGTGAGAAAACTTGAGCCTTCTTGTGTTAAAAATGCTGATTCTCACTATCCTCCCACTCTTAGAATCAGAGTTCCTAGTTCTGAGTTGAGCCCAGGAATTTTAAATTGTGACACATGCGTCAAGCAATTCTGATACTGGCTGTCCATGGGCAGCATGTTAATTAGTGCCATTACTGTTTACCTCCTGTTTACTCTAAACATCAGAACAGTGCTTACAATTCACCTGAGGCCCCACCTTATTAAGATATTTATAATAATACCTAGAAAGGTTATTTTTAATTTACGTTCTTAAATTATGACAAAGTATCGTATGTGTCTTGCTCAATAAAAATCAGATCTTGCTGCAGGACTGATAACAAAATCAACAGTTTCTTCACTCATCCTTTCTCACCTCCTGGTCCACTCTCCCCAAGGGACACCACTTTTAATCATTCCTTTTTTTAAATTCTTGTGGTGCTTATATCCTTACTCTAAAATTATGTTAACCGCTGTTTATTAATTATCATGTTTAGACATTGTCATCCTCTCCCAGTGATGGATACAGATAATGTTCACTTAGTTCACTATTGCTGCTCACCTATTTTTTATGACTTTGAATGTATTTCTTTTACTACATTTTCTATCTTTACAAAAGTGTACATAAGCCTATATTTCCTATTCCATCAAGCAGAGACAGTCTCTCTTGATTCCTGCTTTATGAGACGATGGCATTCACTTCCCCACATTCTCTGCACCTCTTCTTCCCTTCCCCACTTCCCATTACACTTCCCTTACAGAGGTAATCTCTCAAGGTTGATGTAATTTTTATTATTTATAATAAAACTATAATTATAATTAAATTAGGAGGGTTCTTCAACCTGCCACTTTATAAATATAGACAATGGAAATGATTTAATGAGAAAGATTACTATGGAATTATAATTGTGTAGTTTGCAGTTCAAGTGTGCATAATTTTATGCAACAAATTATGCATAACATATATTAATATACTTAAATGGTCTTTCTTAAATTAGATTTTGATCTTTCTTCATTTAGAACTAGTGCAAACTTTAGCCAGCTAGATTTATCTGTTGTAGATTTTTGTTCTTCTCTTGTTGGTAGGTTCTGTTGACTCTCTTCCTGGTTTGTGCCTCATGTGTGTCTGTGCCAAATACCTGCTGCTTCCTTGTAGCTGAACACTGTTAAAGAAAAAATAATTCAATGATATTTGTTCAAGTATGGTAAGGAAGACTTTATTTAGCACCATCCTGATAGGTATAGGGACCATTCACTGTAAGGTTTCTTGCAGCTGGGGAGGCAGATTGGACTCAACTCCGAATACAGCATGGGCAAGTGGGGAATTGACAGCCAATGAACAGTGTGGGGGTCAGTGGATGGAAAATTACTAAGAGGAAATATCAGGGGGATTCCGGCTAAGCCTACCTAACAGGATTATTGTTTAATACAGGTTAGGGTGATCAGATATCACCTGGGGGATATTGGAGGAAGAAGAAACTGATCAGATATCAATGGTAGAGGGTTCTTGCTAAACTTATTTAGCAGGGTTCTTTGCTAAAACATTACGAGGAAATGCACAGATGGGCCTAGCAGAAGATTCAAAAGCCTGACTAAAATTTGGCCAAGCAAAGAATCTTTTGTCAACCTCAAGTGCTTGCTTATAGATTCCACTTGCTCTCTAAGAATATCTAGCTTCCACATGTAGGGGCCAAGGGAAGACATCCCCTTCAACCTCCTGAAGATTCTCTGAAAAATCACCCATTAATATGAAGAAAAGGCATAGCAAATTTTATTATATCATTGTTTTATGTGACATGGGAGCCTTCAGAATGAAGACCCAAAGATATGGAGAAAATTGCCCATATTTATACTTAGGTTCTATGATGTAGGCACAGCCATGAAGAAATATGATTGGACAAGAAATGTATGACCTAATGCTAATAGACTGAGTGGGGAAACCCAGCAAGGCCTGTTTACTCAGATTCTTCTTGGTCTCTCTGTGTAGCATTCATTCTTCCAGGGTATGTGGCAGGACCCTTCCCGGAATGGGGGTCTTATGACCTACAGTCAGACAAGGTAGGTCACAGAATTTCTTCATGGCCTGCTCCAAGACAGAGAGGCAGGAGGGAAGATTAGAGTATATCTATGACTCTTGGAGAAGGAGGATTCTAGTCTCTTTCGTTTGACTCAGAGGAGAATGAGGTTGAGAGACAGGAGTGCAGAAGAAGGTCAGAGGAAAACTGCTTTTCTTGAGGCTGCTTCTGAAGCCATCACTCTGGAATATTGTGTTCTGGGCCCCAACATGCAGTAGCGTAGGTAGAATACCTGGTTTGGGTTTTATATAATTCAGGAAGGTTTCTTTCTCTAATTATGCGTATATGCTCTCCTGAGTTTTATTACTCAGAATCCGGTAGATAAACAGCATAATACATGCTATGGAGTTTACATTTTTCTGTCCATTATTCCCACTTACTCTCATCTGAAACACCAACTCCTCAGAGAGGTTTTCCTTCTCATCCCAGCCCCAGTCATTCTTCATCCTGTGCCTCTTTTATTTTCTTCATAGCTTTCATCACTATGTGAAATGATGCCGTGCATGTTTGTGAGTCTCACCGCAGTAGAATGCGACCTTTGTGCAACAGGCACTTTGTTTCTCTTTGACTCTCTCTGCTGTATCTCCAGAGCCAGAGTAGGGACTTGACACTCTCTGTGGCTTAGTGAAGATTGCTAGACGTGAAACAAAATTTTCGTTTCTGGTGGTTCAGAACCAGGCTATGTTTCCCAGGAACCTGCACAGTGAAGTTTGGCCTAATGACTAAATGTTCATCAGTGAAATGTGAGCAGTGGTGATTTGTGCCACTCTGGGCCAAGACATTACAAAAGAGTCTGTGCATTCTCCAGGTACTCATTCCCTCTCCCTCCAACAACCTAGCTTCAGCCAGGCAGATGTCAACAGTGCCCGAGGGGAAGGAATCTGTTCTTGAGTACGACTGGCTTCCTGAAATAGAGCTGCTTCACCAACAAAGACAGCTCACAGCTTGCAACTATTACATGAAGAGAAGTAAGTTTTTTGTTTGAGTCTTTGCATTATTGCGGCTGTTTTTAATGGTAGCTTAGCCTTTTACCCTAACAAAGTAGATGCCTAATAAATATTTGTTGAATGAATGAATGAACAATCATATTTCTATTTATAGTTGGGGAAACACAACAGAAATTTATAGGTGTTGCTCAAGGTCACCTAGTTTTGGATTTAATTACAGGTCTCATGCCAAAACTCTTGATTTATCCTCTGCACCAGTAGTTCTCAAAGTTTAACTACATCAAGATCACCTGGAAAGCTCCTTAGATCACAGCCTGCTGGGTGTCAGTGGATGCTGATGCAACTGGACTGGGGACCACACTTTGAGAACTGCTGCTGTACACTATGCTGTATTTCAGGCATGCTTTTTAATGCTTCTGTGTTCGGTTTGGATTATTTTGGTGGAATGAGCTTATACCATGCTTTTTGTGGATGGGAAAGGGGAAAGTGTCACCTCCAGATTGAGTGTGAAGCATAACAAAAAATACCTGCTGAGGCAGTCATTCTTGAGCTCTAAGGTGCATAATAATCACATGGAGAATTTAAGACCCTGATTGCTGGGCCCTATCCTCAGAAATTCTGATCTAACAGGTCTGAGTGGGCACATGAATTTGCATTTCTAACAAGCTCACTGGACTACACTATGAAAACAACCTTCTAAGGCAGAACTACATGTCTGATTTTTAGTGTTAATGCATCTGTGGCTGCAAGAACTGAGTGATTTTGTTGCATTGTTTTTACTATTGAACTACTTAATGCTTTCACGTTATAATTTCCTCCAAAGTGAGCATAGCATATTGTATTCTCCTGTCAAGATATATGAAACAATTGTACCTAGGTCTAGGCCACAGGATATTTGAGTTAAAAAGTCCACTTTGTCCATTGACAAAGATTTGTTGTTTGGCCAAATTTCAGTCAGCCTCCTAAACCTTCTCTTAAGCCCACCTGTGAACTTCCTTGTAAAATCCTGTTTGAGCAAGAAATCCAGCTGTCAGTTTAGCAATAATCTCCCACCCCACCACCCAGATATTTGGTTATTATCTTCAATATCTGATCAGGTTCCTCATCCTCCAGTATCCCCCAGGTGATGTCTGATTACCCTGGCCTGTGTTCAACAAGAATCCTGTTAGGTTGATTTAGTCAGAATCCCCTTAACCCCTGATGTTTCCTTTTGGTACTTTCCATCCACTGACCCTCACACTGTTCCTTGGGTATAAATTTCCACTTGTCCAGGCTGTATTCAGAGGTGTGTGTGTGTGTGTGTGTGTGTGTGTGTGTGTGTGTGTGTGTGTGTGTGTGTGTGTGTACATATATATGGGTCTTCAAAAAGTTCATGGAAATATTTGTATTCTCTTTTAAGTCTATTTTGCTAGGAGCTTTTTGAAGTACCCTCCTACGTTCACTCACATATATTGTATTGTTTCTACTTCTTTGGAGAACCCTCATTAATACATCTATCAAAGTTAATTTATGGGCTCTATGTTGTATTACGTGGGGGTCATATGCGAAAATATTATGTTGAAAATGTATTATATACTAGCCGATTGTAAATCTACACAACTACACCAGTTGTCAAGTAAAGCAAATCATAACTAAAGCCAAAATGCTTTGTTATTTTAGTCATACTAAGTTTCCATTTGTATTGTCAGAGCTAGGGCTCAGACCCTTCAAACCCACTGTACAGCCTGAGTCACCTGACCTTCACATGCCAGGCTGGGTCACCAGACCCATCACACACAGTCCATGCTAGATAATTGAGAAAGATCCTTGGAGCCACTGGCAGACAAAATGAGCTCAGTCCTCAGCAACAGCAGCAGCAGTTCACAGGTCCAGCAGCTGACAGGTCTGGCGGTGGCGGTGGCCTCTTGGAAGGTCCTGGGGATACTGGCAGCAACAGCCTCTAGCAGCAGTAGCGGCTTCCTTGTTTTTTAAAATTTTTATATTGGCTGACCAGTATGGGGTTTTACTGTTTTCTAAACTACTTAGAAGCAATTGAGTCATTCAAGCAACCCTGGTGCATGTATTCCCAAAATATGTCATTTATCTGTGTGTGAGCATGGCATCTATGCAAAGAATACAATTTTGTACATTGGGATTTTGTTCAATGTGTTTGCAGTGCACCATGGAAGAAATTCCAAAAGTATTTTAACTAGTTATATCAAAAATAAGGAAAAATTCTCGATGGATCATGCTATTTATTAAAGTAAGCATTCTTTTAGCCATAGGTATTTAAGTACATGAAAGTGTGTTTCTTTTTTTGAGATGATAAATGTGACAGTGTTTACGAGTGAATTTTATCCAAGGATTAATTTATTACTTTGTCCTTATAAAAGTATTAGAAAAGGGCTCATGTGTGACGATTTTTACAAAAACAGTGCCATAAGCAAATGTCATATCTCATGGAAATCATGGTTTTTCCAAAAACGAAAATTACAGGAAAAAGGACTGTTGAATTGTAGGAAATTATTGTCTATAACAAGGACAATGGCCTTTTAAATCTTGACATTCCTTTTAAGTCATGCCTTTTCAGATGAACATGTGGGACAGGGGGTAGTTATATACAATAAATTTTGGTCATGTTGATTGTGTTATGAAATCTTTGGCTTTTTCAAAATGCTCAAATTTACCATGTTATAGCCCAGTGCCCTAATTATGTCTGTCTTAGTTGAAAGTTAAAAGGAACATTCTAAAGAAAACATCAGAATTTGTTTTCTTCAAGTATTTTTTCTCTAAAGAAAAGGAATGTCATTTAGCAAAAACAAAAAAAGATTATCTTTTGTCTTCCAAAGTAACATAACAGAATCTTGAAGGAATGTATAACTAGTGAGGTGAAACCATCATTCCCTGGTTGGGATGATTAATTCACAAAAACAACAGATGGTAAGGAGTGCATATGAAAACGGGGATATAGATGAACCACAGTGTCACACTGCATGGGAGAGAAAAAAGAGAAGTTGTTACCCCTATTTATAATAAACTGAAGGAGAGAGAGGGGAAAATAAACTCAGAAAATGCACAGAAGAAGTTATTAGTGGCAACTGAACAAATGACTGATGTTAGATGACATAGCGTAAGGACTAAGAAGCTGTGATGTCATGTGGGTGTTAAGTGATTTTATTCAGGATGATGTTCATATACATGTCCAGGAAGATCCAAGAGTAACCTCACCGGCCTTGTCGTAGGTGACGGTGTTGTCTTTCTTGCCCGAACTATTTCCACAGCCTCTGAAGTGGCTGCTCTGCCCTCAGCTTCTTCCCACTCGGGCCTTCCTCCTACATGGCCACAGTGACAACCCTCTACGTAAATGCCTCCATATTTTGATCATTGCTTGAAGAACAAATTCCAAACTTTTTAATAATGGTAATCCACAGCTCTTTGGAACTGCGAGATCTAAGTAAAATTGAGTAAACTCTGGCAATTTCACAGCCTGTGGAAGACTAATAACCCTGAAAGATTTATGGGAATTTCAGGGCCTGTTCTGCCTGCACATTTGCATTACAGCAAGGGCTACTTCTGAGTACCACCAAGTTGTCCCATACATGAGTCCTAGTTCCTTGATGAGTTTCCACAACAAAATAAATAAATGACCTACTCACACAAACAATGTGTCTGCTCAGAGCTGTGCAGAAGTAAGAAGGCCTGTGGTTCTTTCTTAGGGGGAAGCTACACTGTGTATGCTAGACCTAGCGGTTCTCACCATTGCTTTTCTCTTCTCTCTCCTCACATTCTTCCTTCGTCTCCTTCTCCAGAGCAACACAAAGTTTCTCTCACTGCAGCTTGGGAGGCATTTAGTGTTGAGTGTTTTTGGTTGCCTGCACATGACTTTTGGGACTCATCATCCATCTCAAGGTGCTAATTGAAGCACATTTCCCACTAAAGAGAGTTCTCCTGTGCAGAATATCTTCTTCTTGTCCCTTGGAATTTTCTCTCTGTCCTGCTCTGTGGCCCAGGAAGCCTCGGGACTACATCAGCAAAAATCTCTCATCTTGGGCTTCCAGTTAGGTTCAGCTAATGGGAAGCAGCAAGAGGCAATGGGGCCTGGGAGAACGCAAGGTCTAGGTACAAGTTCCCCAGCTTCTTCTGGACCAGGTCCCTAGGGTAGGCTATTTCCGTGCTGGTTGCCCTCTCTGGGTTCTGCTGTTCTTCTATGTCTCCTTCAGATCAAGGCTGGCAAAGACTCTCTCGGGGGGTGACATTGTCCATTCTTGATTTTTTTAAACCCGGACCCACCTTTGTAAATAGCCTTTGTTAATTACAAAAGGCTATTTACAAAGCTCCTCAAATTACCCTGCTTGAGTGTTCCAGGACCCCAAATTTCCTAGAGGGATTCAGGTGCCTGCTGGGTGTAATTTCTCCACTGGCTAACACACAGTGTAGGAAGCATTTTATAGTTTGGCCCACTCTATGTTTCCATTCTCACCAAACTTCCTACCTTTCCTTGAACATAATGGTGTTGGAACTTCATGCCTTTGCACATGTTGGTTCCCCTCCTAAAATGCAATGCCCTTTTCTCCTTTTCCTCCTAGCACCAATCTCTTTATCTTCAAGATCCCTCTCGAATGTCCTTTGTCTGGGAAGTCTTTCCTTTTGCCCCCTCCCCAGGAGGACTTGGACTCTGTGCTTCCATGTGGTAATTTGTGACATGCCTGTCTCTCCCCCACAGGAATTATTTCTTCATTCATTCGCCCAAACAAATATTTATTATCTTCTATGTCCCAGGCACTATTCTAAATCCATGGGAACACAGCATCAACGAAACAATGTTCCTGCCCTCGTGTTTATATTCTAGTGGAGGAGACAAACAAGAAATCAGAGAACAAATAGATTTCTGATGTACTCAGTTAGGATAAGTATTATGGAGGTAAGTGAAGCAGGCTGAGAGAAGACCTCTATCATAATGAGAAGTCTCCAAATGTAGACAGTTGTTGCCAGAAGGCCTTAGTGAAGAGATGGTATTTGAGTGGAGATCTGAATGAAGTGAGGATAATATCTGAAGTTAAATCTCTTAGCCAAGGAAACAGCACTTCAGAAGTCCCGAGAGAGAAGTGTGCTTAGTATGTCTGAGGAAGAGCACAGAGCCCAGCAGGCTAGGGGAGTGGTAGGATATGAGATGAGGGGGTGCTCAGGAAAGGGAACCAGGATGAGCCTTGCACTTCAGGATCACAAATTTGGAAGCTCCCTGAAAGCTGTGAGTGGGGGCTGTCCTGACTTGACTATGCATTTTCTTATCTCCTGTGCTTTGTCCGGATCCTGTGTGAACAGATGATTAAATTGTAGTAGTTCCCAGTTAATTCTGTGAATCTTTTTCTCCTTTAGTCAACGTAACTTTCCTAAGTGTTATAGAAATAATCATGATTTGTTTTAAAGATGTAACACCAGGCAATACAGCTGACATCCGAGATGACAAGGCTAGGAAGTGACAATCTCCGGCCAACCTTGTCCCCTCCAGCTGTCTCTGCCTCTGTGTCTGTCTCTTCATGATGTGGAAATTTCCATTCAAATCTCAGGCACCAGGGAAACTCTCTAACACTACAGAGCATGCCACATAAATTTGAAGCCAGAAAGCAAAGATGCCATTCTATCTGTCAAAGCCATGAGTTTATTTTTCACAAATTTTGGCCAATTCTACTTATTAAGTCAATTTTTATTGAATTGAAAAGATGATAAAAGAGAAAGATTTACACTAAGAAAAACAAATGCTGATAACCCATGTACTAATTAGAATTATCTTCTTGCTAAAAAATATATTTATGAAATGTTTTATGATATTACTCATGAATCAGAATAAGAACTTGCCTATAAATGATACTGATTTTATTATGTCCTTTCTTTTGTAAATTTGAGCATAATATACTTACTTGACAGAGTAAGGAACTAGATAAGAACAGAAAAGGGTTGACCTCTGGTGTCGCACTGAATATTTATTTTAGTTTCCAGATAATGCATATATTTGACCAGAAGGCAACTGCATCCTAGTTCTATAGATAGATATAGATGTAGTTTATTTTAGATATAATGAGATTATTTGCTCCTATTAGATATACAAGGATACTTCAAAAAGTTTAAGGAAAGATTGGTATTATCTTTTTTTTTTTTGACCGGTAAGGGGATCACAACCCTTGGCATGGTGTGGTCTGCACCACACTCAGCCAGTGAGCTCACGGGCCATCCCTACATAAGATCCGAACCTGCGGCCTCGGCGTTCCCAGTGCTGCACTCTCCCAAGTGAGCTGCGGGGCTGGGCCTGGTATTATCTTTTAATTCTATTTTTTCCATGAACTTTTTGAAGTACCCTCGTGTTTCTTGATGGAGCATTATGAAAGTAAAACTTATAAAAAAATTTTTTTAAATTTCACAACTGTACCATTCTGAATCTTTTATTCATTAAGGAAATAGCACATCAAGAAGGCAAGTTATAATTGAATATAAAACAGATTGGTCACAGAAAGCTAAACCTATACCTTAATTTAATATAACCAATATACACAGCTCCCCACTAGGGTGTGAGTGTTGATTCAAAGCAGATGGTCCTCGTTGTTTCAGTAACTTCACAAGGATTTACCCAAACCACTGTGACTGCAGTCTAGCCAAAGCTCCTAATAGAAAAGCTTTGATCTCAGGAATTGTTTGGCTGTACTCCAGCCATGATTTCTTGCCCTGTGAAGAAAATGAAGGTATGTACATCTAAGACAAAGTGATTGCTTCCCTAAAGATCGTTTAATAACCACACTTAAAAAATTTTTGGAAATGAAGTTTTCTTTAATAAATCAAATACAACAAATTCACCAGAGATTGAACAAGAAGAAATGTGATCCAATTACATTGTAAGAGATTTGTTTTGAGCAGAGTAAAGACCCTTGTAATAGAAAAAGTGTCTAGAAATAGCAAATGGGCCACTAACTGATCCTAAGAAATATTTCTCACTTAACATGTGTAAAAATATGGCAGAAAGTCATGTATTGAAATGGCTAAGGTATTTAGAGGTTAAAGAAATCGAAGGGTGTGAGGAAAGGATCAGTCTTCTATTCAAATAATTGTGGGTGTCAAACATTTTTAGAACTCATCTTTATCCTTCAATTTTAATAAATTGATATTATATAAGAGCTAATTTTCATTCTTTACTGGTCATTATCTGATATTATAAGATTTAAAAGAGAATATTACTAGATATTTACCTATATATATTGATTTTTATGATTTTTATTATAAAATATACATAATATAAAATTTATCATTTTAATCATTTTTACATGTACAGTTTACTGCATTAAGTACCTTCATATTGTTATGCAGCCATCACCACCATCAAACCATCCACCTCCACAAATTTGTCATCTCCCCACACTGAAACTCTGTACCTATTAAACAATAACTCCCCCTACCCCCTGACAACCACCATCCTATTTTCTGTCTTTATGAGATTGACTACTCTAAGCACCTCATGTAAGTGGAATCATACAATATTTGTTCTTTTGTGTCTGGCCTGTTTCATTGAGTATAATGTCTTCAAGGTTCATCTACATGGTAGCATGTGTCAAACTTTCATTCCTTTTTAAGTCTGAATAGTATTTCATTGTACGGAAATATCACATTTTGTTTATCTATTCATTCACTTTGAACACTTGAGCTGTTCCCATCTTTTGGCTACCGTGAATAATGCTGTTTATGAACATGGGTATGCAAATATCTGTTTGAGTCCCTGCTTTAATTCTTTTGGGTATTCACTTAGAAGTGGAATCGCTGGATAATTTAGTAATTCTATGTTTAATCTTCTGAGGGACTGCCATACTGTTTTCCTCAGTGGCTATACCATTTCACATTCCCACCAGCAATACACCAGGGTTCCTGTTTCTCCACATAATTGCTAGCACTTATTTTCTTTCTTTTCTTTTTATAATAGCTATCCTAATGGGTGTGAAGTGGTATTTCAATGTAGTTTTGATTTACATTTCCCTAATGATTACTGATGTTGACCTTCTTGTCATATGCTTATTGGTCATTTGTATGTCTTCTTTGGAAAAATGTCCATTCAAGTCCTTTGCCCATTTTTAAATTGGGTTGTTTGTTTCTTTGTTGTTGAGTTGCCAGTTTTTAAAATATATGTGTAAATTATGGATATTAATCTCTTATCAGATATATAATTTGGAAATATTTTCTCCCATTCTGTGAGTGGCTGTCTTAGTCAGCTAGGACTGCCATAACAGAATAATGTCGACTAAGTGCCAACTTTGAAAAAGCTTTTATCTCTGCATGGCTTCCATTATTTTGCTCTTTACTCCAAGAAATATGTCCACTTTAGTTCAAAAAATACCCAAATTCTTTCAGAGAGAGAGAGAGTGTGTGTGTGTGTGTGTGTGTGTGTGTGTGTGTGCGTATACTGCAGGCATATTTAACAAGAAGTAGCACTCAGCTCAGAGAACACACAGTAAAACCACATTTAGAGAAATATCAAAACTTAAGTAGAACTATCACCAGGGAAGATATTATGAGGGAAAAAGAGCTATCTTATATACAGAGAATTGGGTGGCCTGCGTAGTACATTCCCATCATCAGAAGTTTTTGAACCCTAGGGAGGTGAAGTGAAGGAAAGTTAAGCATCAGGTATTTTATATTGAAATTGAAATTTAAGGATCTTTTTAATCCTAAAATTGTATGATAGAATTTTTAAATATTTACAAATAATTGTTTATCTGATATCATCTTTGGGATTTCTGATTCCTTTTTTGTTTGGTTTTTTGTATGTCAGTTCTAAACATCTACTTTCTTATTTTTTAAAATTTAGAATGCTGTTGCAAAACATCCATTCAAATAATTTAATGTTCTAACTGGTACTTACTCATTTGGAAGCATCAGCAATTCACTCAACACTGGGTGTAGGAAAAGAGAGGAAGGCACAGAGAAACACGTTATCTCCCATGTAGAGGTGAGTGGGGTAGGGGGGTATCTCATTGCTGGCCCAAGCAGCACTCTCTGGAATATTATATGCCATAGAGAACCCATGTATTTCCATCTATTTAAATTTTCTACTTAAGTCTCAAAAATAATTTTAAGATTATATAATATTCGGGTTTTAAAAGTTAAGCCAATTGTCAACTAAGACAATTTTAGAGATGATTATGAGCATACAATATATGTATTGTGAATTATGCATGGTTGAAGTAAAAAATTTTAACGTAAAAATAATGTCAGTAATATCACAAACACTGGGATATATTGTGGCTGGCTAATTTTCCTAACTGTAAAAATCTGAAATTTTACTGGCTAAAAATCAGAAATGAAACATTTAGTATATAACTAAGGCATCGGCACTCAGTTCCCAAACATTATATTTTGAAACAAAATTTTTGAGTTTTTAAAGGAAGGATGGTTCACTCTTTTAAAATATGCCAGTGGATAAACTTGATTAATGTATCTTTCCCTTCACGCACTCACACTGACCTACCTAAACTGAAATAAAGTGTATGTCATTGTTTTCCTTTCTCATTGATACCTGCCACAATGCCACAATTAAAAAAAAAAACTAGACATAAATGTCAAACCTTAACTGAGAACATCCAGATCTAGATCACAATGATAATGATTCTTTTTTAAAACATAATTATACGTATATTCTCCTAAAGTACTCCTTCTATTCAAGAGTAAGAACAATGAAATAAAAAAAAAATCTTCAAAAACAAACAAACAAACAAACAAACAAACAAACAAACAAACAAAAACTCTGCCCAAGCAAGTCAAATAACAGCCTAACATTTCATTTTCATTTCCTACTTGAGGGGGGCTGTCTAATGTAAAATCTACTGTCCTGCTTTGTATGAGTGTCGGGAGGAAGTTCTCATCAAAAGAACTCTAAATTGGCAGAGAAGCTAAAGCAAATAAGCAATATGTGCGGATGGGTAGGGGTGGGCATGAAAAAAGCTAATTATCACCTTAAGAGAGAAGGTTTCAACCCAGGTGTCTGTAAAACAAGCATTCTCTGAATGGAGACAAAGTGGAATGATTTAATTTATTACAGGCAGTCTGGCACCACTAAAGGTTAACTAGGCACCTGTCAAGACTTGTTTTCAAGTCTCTGCTCAGCATGGTTCCCTGTGTGACCTGGAGAAAGTCATTCAGATTCTCTGGGCCTTATTTTTTTTCATCTCTAAGCTCTCATTTAATTCTAACTTCCTATTTGGGTAGGTTATAGAACCAGGACTCATGTTTTTGTTTTTGTTTTTTTCCTTAATATTAAAAGGCTATTTCTAGAAACCCACTTCACCAAGAGAATTCGACATAATCTCTACAGGATACTATTATGACTTATGGTAGTTCAAGTCATACTTTCAGAATGAATTAAATCCAGAGCCATTCATCAGATTATTTTCTCTATTCCTTTCTCCATCATACTCTTTCTTATAATCTTCTTATATTATGTGGTGCCATAAATATATTTTGTAACTAAATTTTTTACATTCTTTCATGTAAGATCACTCAATATACTAACTTTATTAGCAGATTAATTTTACTCAATATTAATATTGTACAAGTTATTAAAATTTTACTGCCAATAATTTCCAAAGACAGTTTTAATTAATAAGCATTTAATGTCCAACTTTATGATGCCCATATTTGAATTGTAATTTCCCCTTGCTTAAATTACTTTTCAGTGCCCATCAATACTGTGTTGAACACTAGAAATTTCACAGTATGGTACCTAAATGATGGTAGATTTAGGATAAGACATATTCAGATTCAACTTTGTAGAGGTCAGTGCACTTTGAATGCATTGGTCAGTTTTAGAGTCGATTACCATTGGTGGTGGTTCCGTTTTGCTGATGGGCAGCACATTCAGAATGGGGTTTATGCACCATTATAACATAGAACTCCAGGCTCCTCTGTTGCTAGTTTTCTCCCTTTAAGGTCCCTGACAACTCTTCAATCAACTTCTCTTGCTATTTAGCATTAAATAGATGTTGAAAAGCTTTGACTATTTATTCTTAAAGGGCTTCTTTAGAAGGTGAGAAGGGCTCCTGCCAGGAAACTAGCCTGCCCAAAGCACTAAAATGTGGGAGAGCTCTGAGCACATTGAAAGGTACCTGCAGCTGTTAGTGCGTGTTTGTGAGTGACCCTAGATCTTTGATCCCTCCTCTTGGTGAGTGTTTTAATGCTTGGAAAGACATATTCCGCAGGACTCCTGATCCCATATGGCTACTCTGGCCATTGAGAGCTGCCAAAGCAGCTCAAACAACAGCCTCACATTTCATTTTCATTTTCTATTTGAGGGTGGCTGTCTAATGTAAAACTTTGCAGGTTTTCTCTGGGTTCCGTGTTCAGGTTTATTTGTTTATTCAATGTGCGATGAATATAGGATACATCAGTTAAATGTAAGACTTTTAGATATTTCCATAGTATTACAGTACTTTATATTAGCAATCTAAAATGTATTCCTCTGTGTTAGGAAACACACACACACACAAGGTGTTTTTCCCTGTACTCTTAGCAACAATCACAACCATCAACACAGAAAACTTCTGTTACCAAATGTATAGGGATTTCTTCGTATCAGCAATCAAGCAGTTCTGTGGTGGACAACAGTTGGGTGTCCTCTAATTCATTTCCAACACTACCTAGTGTCAGATCCTAAAGGCTGAGGGCTCAGTTCCCAAAACTGCCCCCACTTCAGATGCTAGTTGCAAGATATGAGGCCTCTGGAATTCTGAACAAACAGTTGTCAATCAGGGTTTCCACAACCCCTTCCTTGAGCTTGATTAGTTTGCTAGACCAGCTCACAGAACTCAAGAAAACACTTACTTATACTTACCAGTTTATTTCAAAGGATACAGATGAAGAGATACATATGGTGAGGTATGGGGAAAGGGGTGCAGAGCTGCTATGCACTCCTGGGCACACACCCTCCAGGAACTCCATGTGTTTGGCTGTCCAAAGCTCACCAAGCGCTGTGCTCTTGAGTTTTTATAGAAGCTTCATTATATAGGCATGACTGATGCACAGACAACTGTGTAGAAATGTGATTGGGCAAAAAAGGGTATGATCTGACACTAACAGATGGGGTGGGGAAACCAGCTAGGCCCGTTTGTTCAGGTTTTTCTCAACCTCTCTGTGCAGCATTCCTTCCTCCTGGGCATGGACAGGGCCCCTCCTAAAATGAGGGTTTTATGACCGACAATCAGCTAAGGTAGGTCAGAGAATTTCCTGCCTCAGGGAGAAAAAGGAGCAGGTGAAAGGAGGGCAGGAGAAGGTCAGAGAGCAGCATGAGCCAGGAACCATGGATGAAAACCAATCTATAATTATTACAATATCACATTCTGTTTTCCACTTTTCTATTTCAGTTATTCCATTTAAAATATCAAAGCCCCTTGAAAGAACTCAAAAGCAAAATGTTTCTTAGTACTTGTGTTTTGGAGCCTCTTGCTTCAAGTTATAGGTTCAGAAAGAGAAAGACAAGTTAGCAGGTACTGCCTTGAGATAGGCTCACAGGGTGTGACCTGTGCATTCCCCTGAGACTCCATGTCACAGACTTACCCGTCTGACCACTTCCTAGAGTGAGAGATGTCCTGCAGGTGACTGGAGCTAAAGGCATTAATGGCAAAACAAAACCAAAACAAACAGAAAAAGGAGGAGGGACCAACACCACAGAAACAGAAGTGACTGATGTCAGTCACACCACCTGGTAATTACCATGAAGGAAAAGCAGTCCTGGGTTGGACTAACTCAGAGATCAACAAGGTATTTTATGCCTGGTGCTGTACATGGATACCTGCATGTAGGCAACGGGCCAAGAGTAGATTGTAATCTGTGGAAATCTCCTAACTCCTAGCTTCTGAGTATATGTCCTTTCTAATTTGTAGAAGAAGATTGACCCTAAGATAATTACCTGAATTTAATAGGTTGTTGGAATAGAACTGTTGACTTGGAAATCTGTATTTCCACCCTTGACATCTTCCCTAAACTCCAGAGTTATATATCCAGCTGTCTATTAGAAGAAAACAAACTCATTATGTTTCCCCACACCCATTCTTCTTTATTTTATGTATTTTTTTATGTGAACTCACTCACCCTTCCAGTTATGAAATTGTATATTCAGTGCCTATTATAAATTAGAAATTCAATCAATATTTTCTAGATTAAACTGACCCTGATAATGTAAGTTCAAGTCAATTAGGATTCTTTCTTTTACTCTTAACATAATCTAAGCTTAAGAAATCAGAAGGTGTTATATTTTTCCTTAAGAAAGCGCTTATCAAACTTTTTTTTTTCCTTTTTATGATTCTCGGACAAATCCCAGCATTGTCTATTGGGAACTCATAACCCAGTAAAGAAAACAGGAAAATGGGAAGAGAGGGAAAAGGCAAGGCTACCCATATAATGAAGATAATATTGTCTAGAAAGAGATGGAATAAAGAGAAGGAAGCATGAACATCAACCAGTAGCATAAGTGATTCTGCTATTGCAGAACTCAGGACCCAAAGATAAGGTGACCCCTAAACTCTCCTCTAAGAGCAGAGAAAGGCTGTAGGTTGAAGTGGGGTAGGACAGGAGGATAGGAGGTGCTCCTCAGAGGTTGGGTGGTATCCTGAGCCATTGCTGCAAGACAGGTGCACTGTGCACATCTGCCACAGCTCCATGAAGCTTGGCCAGCACCTCACCTCCTAGGATGCCTTGCCTGGGTGCTTCCTTTTCTGTGCCCACTGTCCCTGCTGCTGCTCCTGGAACTGCACCCTCCCCTCCCCTCTCCCCACTAACTGTAATTCTTCGGGGTTGTCTGGCTACGCTAAGGGCTACTATGAGGCCTGGAATCCTCACAGCACCAATTGTCTAGCTCTTAATCCTGTTCGTGACGCCAATTGTAAAGCTAGGCGACCATGCTAGTTGCCGCGGCTCTCTTACCGGCCTGTAATCCTGCACCGACTGGGCCGATGGTTGAGCTAGGGCTGGGTCTCCAGACCCCTCAAGCCCATTCACAGACTGGGTCACAAACCCTTCACATGCCAGGCTGGGTCACCAAACCCCTTCATGCAGGTCTATAAGTTAGGCAACTGGCCACACCGTTCTTTGGAAGGTGCAGGTCTGGAAAAACCTGGCCATGCAGGGCAGGCACCCGAGGCAGTAAAAACCAGCCAAACTGGTGCTGCCTTGCAGGCGCGCACACTCCACCCCTGAACCGGCTCTGTGGTGAGGGGAGCCTGACCAAATTGTTCCATTTTCCCAACGGGGGGTCCTGGGCAAAATGAAGAGACAGCAAACAGGACCACTCAGATCTCCCCCATCAGGTCTCATTACTTCCAGCCACAAGGGATTATTTTGTCTACTCCTTGAAAACCCTAGGTATGTTTCTGCCTTGAGACCTCTGCATCTGGGGCTTATTCGTGTTATTTAGGGTCCACTTAAAGTCACCTTATCGGAGTACGTTCCCTGGTCATCCAATATGAACTAACCCCCATGTCAATCACTCTTCAAAATTGTTCATAGTACTTATTATTGTTGATATTATTTTTTATTCAATTTTTTATCAATTGATTGTCTTCCCCCACAAGAACATAACTTGCATAAGAGCAGGCACCCGATCTGTCTCATTCATGTATGTAGATTCAGGATCTAGAGCAGTGCATGCAATGGTAGGCGCTCAATCAATGTTTGTTAAGTTAATGGGTAATTAAAATGATGATGTAACCCCAGTATCATGGGATGAGACTGTGGATTTTGGTCAAGGTTCATCTATAAATAAAAATCTTCCTCTCCTAACCCGTAAATGTTACTTAATAACTAGGAGAGGGTGAAGGCCAGACAAGATGAGAGGGAGTGCAAGTTATCTGAGATGATGCTGTTTAGTAAAACAGGAAATTGACAGACAAAAAGGCTGTAACAGAGCCTAATCCTGAGATTAAAATGGGGGAAATGCCATTCAAAGCAGGTCTGTGTTGCAAATCTCCCTCCCTTAATTGCAATGCACACTAAAAAATCACAATTCTTATTAGCATGTCCTTTAAAAACCCTTTGTCTTTCCTTCCATTCTTCCTGCCCTTTCTGTGATACCATGTTCTCAGAATTAAGCATTTCCACATCCCAAAGGATAAGATTACACACACAATACCACAAAATGTATTTGTTAAGGAATTACATTCCTTCATTTTGTGGACCACTTCCTTATTTCCAACCCAGACAAAAGCCACCTGGTGGAGCTGGTCTCTTCTATGACACCTTCTTGCAGTTTTGCTACAGCTGCTGCTGCTGCTGTTCTCTGACTGCAAGTCTATTTGGCCTCATGAATTGCTGGCTGAGAACAGAACAGCAGCAGGCTCAGTCCTGCACTCCTGCAGCCACCCTGCCCTCTGAGAGCTGTAGGTGGCAGAGGCAGCTATAGCAACTCTTCTTCAGCTGGCTGCTCCAGTACCACAGAAAGTTTGGAACTGGGAAGGAATCCTCACCTCACTGCTTTGACGTTTATTAGACCCAATTAAACCTGTTTTTAGCTCCCATTTTCAGTCCCAGCATAGGACTGGGTTATTATTCTTATCAATGAACATATCCTTGAGGAGTGAAATTGAGCCACAGGCCGGGTTGTAAGTGTATTGTTACTTTCCTGTAACAGGCCTGCCATGCAGTCTTCCAACTATAAATGGAGTCTGATCACAGCTGGCTCCTGTCAACAGGGCTGCCATTACCTTCTCCTAATCTGCTGTAGCTGTCATTACAGTAGGGATTGTGTCCCTCCCAAAGTCATATGTTGAAGTCCTGACCCCTTCTACCGTAGAATGTGACAGTATTTGGAGGTAGGGTCTCTAAAGAGGTAATTAAAGTGAGGTCATCTGGGCCCTAATCCAATATGATGGTCGTCTTTATAAGAAGAGGAAATTTGGGCACAGAGATGCACAGAGGGAAGACCATGTGAAGACACAGGGAGGAAAGGGCCATCTACAAACCACGAAGAGAGGCCACAGAAGAAAGCAACCCTGATAATACCTTGTCTTGTACTTCCAGCCGTCAGAATCATTAGAAAACAAATTTCTGTTGTTTAAGCCATCCAGTCTGTGGTACTTTATTATGGCAGCCCTAATATTGATTGCCAGGGCTGATAATGGAACTTTCTCAAATCTGTAGCTGTTAGGTCAAGCTTATTTGCAATAAATTTTTAAAAAATTATTACTATTATTATTTTACATTCTAAGATATTGTGGAGCTGTTTGGGGGGAAGGGGTAGATGGAAATGGGGAGGAGAATAGGGTGGGAGGAGGAGGAAGGGGGGCATGGTTGAGGCCCATGGCACACCACTCATTCTGGCAGGGAAGCCCAGGGGGCTTCCGGCGGTGGCTTGGAGTGGCTGGGCTGGATGTGGACTTTGGGGGTTTGTGGCTGAGGCCCTCAGCCTTTCCCCCCACGCTGGCTTGGGAGCTCAGGAGGCTTCCAGTCCTTTTTATAGGTGTTCTTTGGTGTTGTTAGACCTTTACTGGTTAATATCAATGTTTTAATTATCAGCAGCTGATTAGTTGTCAGTGTTCTACCTGTTGATTCTGATGGTCATTTTAGGTTTCTGCCTGAATTTGCAGCAATGGAGCATGAGAGGAATAGCAATTGAACCTAAATAACTGCTTTCCCAATTTTGCGTTGACTATCTCATTCAGATGCTCTGTTTATCTATTTGTATGTCTTGTAGAACTATAGGACTTAAGTAATAGTTCATTATTGCAGTCTACAGAATGTAAAAATAATTCTGGCATTATTAATGTCCCTAAATCTACCAGTAAGCCCCCTGGAGAAAATAATATATTGGGCATGGCCCTTTAAGCTTTAAGAGTATTATTTAGTGTTATCAGTTTACAGAATCAGACCATCTAAACGTTTTTTTTGGTTTCAAAAACAAAAACAAAAATTCTTCATGGATAATGTACTGTACCATTCTTCAAGGCATTGTAGGATATAAAATTGTTATTTTAATGAGATATTTCCAGTTAGATCTCATGTAGCCAATATTAGCAGGGGTGTTAGGATATTAGGGATTAGCCACACAATTTACAAAGCCTCTCAGAAAAGTTAGGTACCATAAACTGTAATGGAGACTATATGAAGTAGTTATAAGGGTGTATACATCTACTTATTATCAAAATCAGGAGAATTCTAAAAAAATACGATTTCCCCATATTTAATACCCTCACAGAACCATTGGCGTTGAAGGAGCTCCTGAGATAATGAGTGTACTTGGTCCTTCTCTTCAGGTGGGCCAGCACCAAAATGGGCTGACAGTATTTTACTGCTAGCAGAATTTTTGCCTGTACATACCCTCTAGTATAATTATTGGTATATTATATGGCGGAGGGCAATAATCACCCCAATGAACTATAATATTGCTGAAAACATATTTTCAAATAAAGTTTCTGTATTTTAATAGTTATATTTTGAGACTATTATGTGGCTTTGTCAATTTTTTAACACCTTTATTGAATTTTAATTTACATGCTATAAAATACACCCACCGTGAGTAAAATTCAATGGTTTTTAGTAAATATATAAGGTTGTGCAATTATCAGCACCGTCCAACTTTATTATTATTATTATTTTTTTTTTTTTTTTTTAAAAGATGACCGGTAAGGGGATCTTAACCCTTGACTTGGTGTTGTCAGCACCACATTCAGCCAGTGAGCCAACCGGCCATCCCTATATGGGATCCGAACCCGTGGCCTTGGTGTTATCAGCACCGCACCATCCCAAGTGAGCCAAGGGCCCAGCACCATCCAACTTTAGAACGTTACTATCTCCCCCCAAATGTTAGTCCGCACTTCCACTCTTAGCCTTCGGTGAACACTGATATGCTTTCCATCTTGAAGAATTTGCTTTTTCTGGGCATTCCCCATCAATGGTGTCACACAAAAATGACTTTTTATCAGCCTCTTTTATGTAGCAGAATATTTTTGAGGTTCAGCCATATAGCAATATACATTAGTAATCCACTGCTTTTTATTGCTGAATAGTATTCCATTGTATGAATATACAACATTTTTTAATATGTTTATCACTTGATAGACATTTGGATTGTTTCTAGTTTTGGTCTATTATGAATAAGGATGCTATGAACTTTCACATATATATAACTTTGTATGAACATATGCTTTTATTTTTCTTGGGTGGATTCCTAGAAGTGGAATTGTCGGGTTGTATGGTTAGTTCATATTTAACATTTTAAGAAATTGCCAAAGTCTTTTCCAAAGCAGCTGTGCCATTTTACATTCCTGCCAGTAGTGTGTGAGAGTTCCATATTTTCCACGTCCTTGCCATCACTTGCCATGGTCTGTCTTTTTCATCACAGCATTGTCGTCTGGTTTTTGATGCTCTTCATTTTTGAGTTACTTTCTGAAGGGCCCATCACACTTCTTCCCCCGGCTGGAGAGGAGGAGGAGGAGGCAAGGAAATAAAAAATGCCTTACTGCTGGTAGAACTAGATTGCAGAATGTGAATTACATTTGGAGCAAGAAAATAAGATTTCTAATAATGTCTCCTCTGAACTGAAATTATCCACTCCCGGCTGCGATTTCCCTCCCTCTCCCCTGTCACCCTATGGAGTACCAGCCTGCCCAATGAGACCATCTTGGGAAAGAGAGAAGTAGGAAGCCAGGAGTACAGGGAGCAAAGAGCTGGGTACCGATGTCCAGGTAACATCATAAATAGTAGAAAAATGGGACTAATGATAGTCAGATGCTGGCTTCTCTCTGCTCAGATAAATTAATTTGTACATGGAGAATGACAAAAAAGGTGAAATTTTCCCCCAGATATAGCTCCTTTTTAGGGAGTGGAGCAGAAATCCCCACTTAGAAACATGAGCAAAGAGGAATAGAATGCTCCTCAAACTTGCAGCCATAATTGTTATTTTTTGCTCATACACATTCGTAAATCTTTATTTTCCATTGTCTGACAGTGTTAGCTTTGATACTGATACCTATGTGTACAAAGAATTTAACACTATCTAAAACACTACTGCGTGGGTAATCTTGTTCTTACAGAGAGAAAACTGATCTCCAAAGGGCACAGCAACTCACGAGAAGCAAAGCTCAACCCTGGGCCAGGTCTTTGGCTCCAAGTCTGCCTTGGCCAGCATATCACTGCTGTTCAACTAAAAGGCAGAAACTGTCTTTACGAAATTTACAAAATTATCTTGTGATTGCTTACTTTTTAAAGGCAATACACTTTTCAAAATACAGAATCACAAATTAATATCATTAAAAATAAACCATAGCACTCCTAGTATAGGTACTACCAAAACGAACAGACTGCTTGCACAGCGCCTGAGCCAATAGAAGTGTACACTTTTTTGCCTTAAGCACAAATGTGCTGTTTTACTTCACACCAATGATCTGAATGAAAATGACTTCCTCAAAAAGTGCCACTGTGCTATTGCCTTATAACTACATTGTGACTCAGAGTTCCTTAGCATCAGCAAAGCATGATTAATAATGGTGAAATAATAGTTCCTGCGCAGTTCTTCCAGGGTTCCTCCTTTGGGGTTATCCTTGTCGTCTTTTCATTTGTACTGTACTAATATCCTTTTACATATTCTAATCAAGTGTTCCCAAACCATATTCTGTGTCATACTAGAGTTCTATAAGGTAATAATAGATGTTCTATGAAAAAAAATGTTATAGACAGATAATAATCATAATAACAGAAAATATTGGTTTGAAAGAAATTTAAACAGGTTCTTTCTGAGCTTTTTATTATGATAATGTGGATGTGGATTATGAAGAGGGACTAGCATATTCATTGTTTCCTAAATGTATCATTTCATACTGTGGTTTTTCTTCAGATCATACAACTCTTTTGCCTCTTACTAAATGTATTCATTTCAGAACTTTTCTTATGAAATATCTGTTACTATATTGTGGGGTTTTTGTATTCAAAGTGCATCTTTGAATATACATTTGGCATTCATTTGCCTGAAAAAAAACAAAACAAAACTGGGTGAAGCCACTAAGTATGGTGGGGTTGAATCTGCTAAAGCAAATGTTTTCATGTTAAAGAATAATCAGTAATATTGAAGACAGCAAAGCTGGCTTACTTACATGTTATGAAATAGCAAGAATAGACATCATCAAAAATACTGAGTCAATTTGTTGACTACTAAAGTTGAGAAACTATCGTTACTTATGTTAACTTCCCCAAATCCTACGAGATAGAAACAATTATCTTTAAGCTACCAAAAACAAGGCTTATATACTTTAAGTAATTTTTCCAAGATTACTCAGCTAGAGGAAGTTGCAGAGCTGGGATTCAAAGCAAAGTTTGTATAATTCTATACCCCAACTATTCCCTGTACTTCTCCGTTCTAAAATGTAACCTCTATTTTGAATGACTTAATATTCTGTATCTATCAGAGATTTAATTAATAAAGATCATAACCATATAGAACTTGGAACTTATCAAATAAAAATTACAGAACAGGAATATTATTCCATCATTAATTTTCTCTTTCTGGTGTTTCACAATTAGTTTCTACAAAGTCCTTGAGAAACTGGAATGTTCTAGAAACAAAATACAAGCATTGTAAATAAACTTAATATAGTAACACTTGACAAATCTGCTAGAAAACAAAAACACTTCTAAATGTTGTGAAAAACAAGCTGTCGAGTACAGCTGTAAATTCCTCCATATCAGGTTCTAGTACCAGATGCTGTGGGAAAAGATTTAAGGGTGTGTGTGTGTGTGTGTGTGTGTGTGTGTGTGTGTGTGTGTGTGTGTGTGTGTGTGGTGTTACGTGGAGAAAGATACATTAAAATGGAAAATAGAGGAAAACTTTTTCTTTTCTCCTCATTTGCATTCCAAGGTAAGGAATGGTTGTATAAAGAGATGACCTCCAAGAACCTCTATAGGACTAACGTGGCCTGACCAGGACAATTGTAGAAATAAAGAGTGGGCCATGGATCATGGAGAGAGCTCCCTCCAAAAGTTGAAGGATTGTATTTTGATGAAAGAGTAAGCCTCTGCGTCACCCAGAGGAAGAATCCCAACCTAGGGGGCACGAAGGGGAATAGTCTACATTGGTGGTTCAGCCTCAACTTGGAGTCAGGTGGCTCAGATTCACTTGCTAGTTCACCCCTCAGTACATATGGAAACTTGGACCTCCTAGTTGATTTATTTAAGCTTCATTTCCTTATCTCTGTTTGCCTCGGGTTGACTATCCCCCACCTCAAATTTAATCCCCACTGTAACTGTTGAGGGTGGGAAATCCTGTTATGGTAATTGAATGGTTGGGCCTTGGAGAGGTGATTAGATTGTAAGATCATGCCATAGTGAATGGATTAAAAATGGTAGTCAGGGGTATGGTTTGGAGGGCTTTAAAAGGAGTGAACGAGGAGGTAAGTCTCTCGGCTACGCTATTTTCGGAACGTGGTACCCTGCCGTCACTGAAGTAACCACTAAAGAAAGCCTTCACCAGATGTGTTCCCTGGGCTTTGGACTTCCCAGCCTCTGAAACTGTAAGCAATAAATTTCGTTTTCTTTATAAAATACACAGTTCTGTATATTTTGTTTTAAGCAACAGAAACAGACTAATACACTGTTCTAAGGAGAAACAACCTCATAGGGTTGTTGTAGAAAAATAGATAATATCTGTAATGTGCTCAGTCCGTTTTGGTACTTAGTAAAAGCAACATAAATGGTAGCAAAGAGAGCATGATCATTGGGAGTCAGATTGTAGCTCGAGGTAAGTTAGAACTTCCTAATAAAACAAGGTAACTCACTCCAGAAGTGCTAGAACTTAGTTGGGATGACCTCCTGTTAAGGAGGTGATAGAGAAAACTCATGATTGCAGATGGGCTTGCTCTGTTTCAGCTCCCTATGACTCCCTCCTTCTGTCTCTCTCAGCTGGTGGCATCCTCGTGCTGAGTTGCCACTCCATGTTCGGACCAAATGGAGCACTAAGCAATGTGGGCCACCAAGAGCCGGATGACAGACCAAGAAGTGGAATTACTGATGCTTGAACCATGAGAAATGGAACAGAGAGGGAGCTACCCCTCCTGCCTTTCACTCTGCTGTGTACACTCCATCGTCCTGCATGGGGACAGGCTGGCAAGAGCCCATCCCTGTCTTTGGTTTGCAGTGACTGTGGAGTGGTGTGCCTACTGAACTGACACACTTCTTTGCCTCACCTTGCCTTTTTCCTCACTGCACTTTTCTGGTCTGGCACCTCTCAGATAGGCATGCGGAACTTATCCTTGCATTTGGCCCTACTGTCTAGAAGATCTGGGCTAAGACAGGCGTATCTTTTAAATCTGAGATTTGCTTTCATTGCAGAGCTAAACTTTGACTTTTATCTCATTAGACAGGATGCCATATAAACCACAGCATCAATTGATTTGTCTGGGATTTGTCTACCTCTTCACAATACATGAATCACATTTTCATGATATTAGGGATTTACATAATAACTTTGGGGCCAAGACACTGAGGTGGATTCTTCTTTTGTACAAATTGTGATATTGCTGTTGGAGACACTAATCTCATGCAGTCTGGGCACTGCTTATTCTTGAAAAAATACTCCACGAGGCTTTTTGCCTCTTCTACTGCTTTGTCATACCCTAGGGCCTTGTGATTCTCCCCACAGGTAGCCAGGAAATGGTGAATGATGTGCTGCCTGTGCTGAAGACATGGGCTTGTCACCATTCTATAAATTTGAAGCGTCAGGGATTAGTGGCTGAAATCTTAGGGGTTTTTTGTTTGTTTGTTTGTTTGTTTTGTGGGGTTTTTTGTAGGTAAGGATCACTGAGAGCCTAGAGTACAGTTGTTATGCATTTTCTATGTGTTCTTTGTTACCTAATGTTTATCGATCTCCTGCTGTTTACAGGAAGGATCTGTGATAGGTGTTGGGAATAAAATGGATAAAGATTGTTTCTACTTTTGTGCAACTATTGGTGGAGGAGACAGATTAAAAAACAAGGACATAAAGTAAATGACTAAAAATGTTGATACATGCAATGAGGGGAGAAAAGGGTGTACTGAGAAAGAGAAAAACGGAAGGGGAACCTGCTGTGGAGGATATCAGAAAAGCCCTCTCTGAGAAAGCCACATAGAAAGCCAGCCTTGCAAGGTGAAAAGGAGCTGGCTGTATGTAGAGTGGGTGTGGAGTCCTGAAGTGGAACCAAGGAGTCTGTCTGGAACCTGAGACAGACACAGAGTCGCGCAGGTAGACATTGGCACTGGGTACCATGAGGTGGGATTTTAATTTGTGAGCAGTGAGAAGCTACATGAGGATTACCAGGAGGGAAGTGACATGATCCAATTTAGGTACAAAAAATTTTACTCTCGTTCTGTGTGGAAACTAATTGGAGTGGCTGAACAACCAGTTAGTAAGTTATGGCCATGATTATAAACCCTATGGTGAGAGATGCAAGTGACCTCACCCAGAGAATGAATGGTAGGGGAGAGAGGGAGGTAGATGATTCTAGATATATTTTAAGGGAAGAACCTACAGAATTTACTGACAGCTTGGCTATGATAGGTAAAGAAGAATAGGGATCAAGAGTGATCACCAGGTTTCTGACTTAGGCAATGAGGAAAATGGTGGGAAAGATTGGGGAATAAGGGTATGCTTAGAGGGAAAAAAATCATTCTGTTTTTTATGTTTACAGAGGTACTTAATGGAAAGGTCAGTTAAGTAGTCAAGCTTATGAGTCTGGACTTTAGAGGAGTGTTCTGGGCTAGAATGGTAAATTTAAGAGGCATCTGATGTAGTTGATATTTAATACGTAAAATGGGGTGAAACCACCTGTGAGGAGGATGGAGACAGAAAAGAGCACCAAAGATCTAATTCTGAAGAAAGCCAGCAATGGAGATGAAAGAGAATCCGACCAGGTGGGAGGAAAAAGCCAGGAGAAGGTAGAGTCCTGGGAGCTGGGGGAAGAGAGCGTTGCTGGAGGGGGGAGAGCATCCGTGCTAGATGCTGCCAGGAGGTTGCCAGAGATGAGAACAGAGCAGTTGTCATTGCACAGAGAGTGACACAGAAGCCAGGCAGCTTGACAAGGATTGGTGGTGTGATCAAGGCTAGAGCTAGACCAGATTTGCTTAGAGTAAAGGTGAATTGAGGAGGCTGAGTCAGGGTGTGTGTAGACTGAAACATTTGACTGGTGCCTGGACGAAGGATCAAGGGATGGCGACTGCACTGGTGAGGAATAATCCAGGAGACAGGGAGAGATTGGTGATTCAGGAGACAGCAGCTAACAGAAAGCAGTGTCTAGAGGTGGAATGGGCACCAAACCGCAGTTGATGTAACTGACCTTTGGTGTAGGGAGTGTATTAGTTTCATAGGGCTGCCTTAACAACGTGCCGCAAACTGAGTGGCTTAAAACAGAAATTTATTGTCTCGTGGTTCTGAGGGCTAGAAGCCCAAGGTCAAGGTGTCAGCAGGGTTGGTTTCTTCTGAGGGTTATGTGGGGAGCATCTGTGCCAGGTCTCATCCCTCAGCTTGTAGATGGCCGTATTCTCCTGTCTTCACATTGTCCTCTGTCCATATCTGTCTGTGTCCAAATTTCCTCTTCTAGGGACATCAGTCATACTGGATTAGGGCCCTAATAACCTTATTTTCACTTAACTACCTCTGACGAGACCCTATCTCCAAATTAGGTCACGTTCTCAGGTACTGGGGGTTAGGACTTCAACATAAAAATTTTTTGGTGGGGGACAAGATACAGCCCATAACAAGGAAAAATATTCCTTTTCCTGTAATAGAATGGAAAAAAGATGAGGCAGGCAGAGCAAAGGTAGAAAGGTGCCTAAATTTATGACTACTAGAGTCTCAGTGAAACAAGTATGGGCAGAAGATTTAAAAAGGAAAAAAAAGGGCCAGCCCATGGCTCACTCGGGAGAGTGTGGTGCTGAGAACACCAAGGCCACGGGTTCGGATCCTATATAGGGATGGCTGGTTGGCTCACTGGCTGAGAGTGGTGCTGACAATACCAAGCCGAGAGTTAAGATCCCCTTACCGGTCATCTTTAAAAAATAAAATAAAATAAAATAAAAAATAAAAAGGAAAAAAAGTTTCAAACAGTTGCTTGACAAAGGGGGAACTTTATGTTACTGAAGAAACATAGTAGGATTTCTGGGCAGTGATAATGTCCCGTTTCAGATTTGTAGCCTTGAATTTAAATTGAAAGCATTCAGCTTGGTTTGTAATTTCCTGTAGCAACACACAGCTGCTCCGGAAGGCAGGAGGAAGCAGATGGGATTGTATCAGGCAAGTGTCACTCACCACTAGAAATTAAAATAACGTGTAATTTTGAGAGAGTTTTAAAATAACACAAACATCTAGATAGAATCTATCACTGTCTTCACCAAATGTTCGCTGCCAGTTACAACTCTATCTTTTTCTGTTTCTCTCTGCTTGAACAAATTTACTTGCATTAAATCTTTTCATAGAATCTGAGACTTTCACTGGCGCATGTCACATCTCTGGGTTTCAGAATAGCTGAACCTGACAAGCAGGACCCTATAGACTGGAGTCAGAGGCAACTCTCAGGGAGGACAGAAGTTTGCCTGAGGCCAGAAGACCAAGCCAAATTCCTACCAGGTGAAAGAATAGCCATTTATTTACTTTCATGTTTCGTTATAACTAGGGAGCTAGGAAATGTTCCAACTTTCTGTGTTCATAGCCTAGTTTTTTTGGGGGGGTGGGGGGTGGCTAGCTGGTGCAGGATCCAAGTCCTTGACCTTGATGTTATCAACACTGTGCTGTAGCCAACTGAGTTAACCAGCCAGCCCCATAGCCTATAACCAATGCTTATTTATTCACTCAGCAAATACGTGGTGCTTGCTAAGTACAGGCGCTGTTTGTAATGAACAAGAAAACTTTTGCATATGGAGTTTAATAGGGGAGGTAGAAAGGAATACATAAATTTAATATTATTTTAGATGTGGACAACTCTACGAAGAAAAATAAAGCATAGCAAAGGGAGAGAGTGTTCAGATAAGATGATTACATGGACTCGTGAGGGGTGCATTTAGGCAGAGCATGCAGAAGCAGGCGAAGAGCAGCCTACAGATCCAGAGTGTTGCTCTTTGCAATAACTGCTGAATTGCAGATTGAATGATGATAAATCTGCCTCATGTGGGATTCTACTTCATAAGCACAGTACTTTGTATACAAAGTTGGTTTAACCATTGCTTTGACTGAAAACATTGCAATAATGTAAAAAAAAGTCCTGTTGTCATATTATTAGTGAACATGAAACTATTGTTTCCACTGTATTAAATGGTTCCTCTATTATTTGAAATCTTAGTGGCTGCTTAGTACTCATAGACAAAGTTAATAGAATGCTTGAAGCCACTCGGATTCTCAGTTTTCATGGACAACTGAGAGACGTTAAAATAGTGCTTTCTGGGCCGAGCCCATGGCGCACTTGGTAGAGTGCTGCGCTGGGAGCGCGGCGACGCTCCCGCCGCGGGTTCGGATCCTATATAGGACTGACCGGTGCACTCACTGGCTGAGTGCTGGTCACGAAAAAACGACAAAAAAAAAAAAAAAAAAAAAAAAAATAGTGCTTTCTCCATCATCGCAACTGCTAAATAGGATTCAGAATGTAGTCGACTCTTATAACATAGAAGGTACTTCCATATCACAGTATAATCACATGAGCTTTTTCCAAATATTAATTCATCTCTCTGCCAAGGCTCTATGAAATGATAGCTAAACAACCTTGGAGTTAAAAGCAGCAGAGGCATTTAGGGAGGGAAATAAGGTTACATTTTAGAAGGACTCCTCCAGTGCATATGGCATACATGTAGATGTGTGTATTCATGTCCATTCATACTTCCGTCTATTCAAAAAATGTAGAAATAGGTAAGATTTTCATTAAAATAAATCATTTTCCAGTATACAACTTCATTTAGGTGATGCTTTTTATAGGGCAGTATTTTGCATCTCATTATTAGTCACACAGTTGAAAATATGCTATTTGATACAACTTCTATCATGAACAATACCCAGCAGGAATGGTGAGTTCTGGTGATATCTCAGAATCACAAAGGGTCCTCAGTCTCCTTTCTTCCCAGTAAATGACTGGGAAGAAGATCAATTCTCAGTCAGAGGTGACTTAGGGAGATTATAAGGTAATGCCGTGCAGACAGTTTGTCTTTCAATCGCTGGTTCAGTATATTTTTCTCTGCAGAAGGCGTAAGAATTTTGTGTTTTGCTCTCCCACTCCTGGTCAACAGCTAAAACATGTGGCAACTGTACAGGCCATTAGCTATTACTTAGCAATAGCTAATAGTAATTAATAGTAAATGGAGTCTGTTTTATCTTCAAAAGTGTTTAAAAACAGTAAAGCTAGTATTACACTTATGCTATGCTAGGCTACCTTATTTACCTGAAAGATAATAATACGATAACACCAACATCCTAGAAGCCTTTGCTTTTTTTTTTTTTTTTGGCAAAAACTTTATTGTGATATTTTTCATGTACTGCAAAATTCACTGTTTTAAAATGTACGATTCAAATTGGTTAATGGACACAAAGAATGATTGTGTATTGAAATGATGAATAAGCTAACTATCCTGATCACACATTGTACACAATTACTGAAAATCAACATTGCAACCCATATGTATGTGTAATAAATATCTTAAAAATAAAAAAATTAGAATTAAAACAAAATGTACAATTCAGCAGTCTTTGGTATATTTACAAATTTATTAATATTCACAAATATTTAAAGTATATTCCAATTTTAAATATTTTGTAACCTGCAAAAGAAATCCCATAATCATTTTTTCCTCCCAGTCTCTGACAACATTTCTATCTTTACCTATTTATTACTATATTATTTTCTTGCTTTTAATTATGTCTTCCTCATTGATTTTATCATCATTAAAAAGTGTCCTTTATCTCTAGCAACAATTTTTGTCCAAAGTTTATTTTTTCTGATATTAATATAGCCACTCCATCTTTATTTTGGTTACTGTTGTATTACTATATCTTTTCCCACCCCTTTACTTTCAACCAATTTGTGTCTTTGAACCTCAAGTATGTCTTTTGTGTACAGCATGTAGTTGGAGAATTTTCCTTTAAAAAAAAAATCTATTTTGCCAATCTCTGCCTTTTGATTGGAGTATTTAATCAATTTATATTTAACATAACTACCAATAAGGTAAGATTTACTTCTGCCATTTTGCTGTGTGATTTCTTTACATCTTTGGTTCCATTAGTGCCTCCTTTTATGTTAAATGAGTATTTTCTATTGTACCATTTTACTATATTTTTAACTTCTTGTTTTACTTCTTCTTATTTTACTTACCACTTTACATTTTACTTCTTTTCTCTTATACTATATTTTTTGGAGTTATTTTCTTCATGGTTACCCTAGAGATTATGATTAGCACCCTAAATTTAAAAATCTTAATTTCAGTAGTATATAAAAACTTTGCCCCCAAATAATACTCTTTATATCCCCCATTTTTGTGCTATGATTGTCATTCAAATTATACCTCTATGTTATAAGCCCACCAATACATCTTTAAAATTATTACCTTATGCAATTTTCTTTTAAATAAGATGAGAGAAGAAAAGAGTTATATGAAAGGAATACATGTATACTGTCTTTTATGCTTACCTATGTGGTTATCTCTACTGGCTCTATTTATTTCTTCATGTAAATTTGAGTTGCTATCTGTGTTAGTCTATTTCTGTTGCTTATAATGGAATACCTTAAACTGAGTAATTTACAAAGAATGAAATTTATTTCTTACAGCTTTGGAGGTGGGGAAGTCTGAAGTCCAGGGAACACATCTGGTGAGGCCCTTCTTCTGGGTTGGAACTCTCTCCAAGTAGCTGTGTAGTGACTGGGGGTGTCACATGGTAAGAATGGGCTGAACAAGAAAGAACTAACTTTCTCACTCACTGTCCTTATGAAGCCATCAGAACCATGCCTATTACTCCATGAATGGATCAATCCATTCCCAAGGGCCCAGTCCTCACAGTCTAATCACCTCTTAAAGGCCCCACCTTTAAAATGCCATAATTGCAATTTTCACCCTTATAGCACTCTTACAGTGAAGGTCATATTTCCAATATGTGAACTTTTGGGGGATGCATTTAACCCATTACACTATCTAATGTCCTTCATTTAGCTGGAAGCGCTCCCTTTTGTATTTCTGGTAGAGCTGAGCTGCTAGTGATGAATTCTCTCAGGGAATATCTTAAATTCTCCTACATTCTGAAGAATAGTCTTGCTGGATATAGAATTCTTTGTTGATAGTTGTTTTCTTTCAGTACTTTGAATATGTCATTGCTTTGCTTTCTGGCTTCCACAGTTTGGGATGAGAAGTCAATCATAAATCTCATTGAGGAGTTCTTGTTTATGATGAGTCATTTCCTCTTGCTGCTTTTGAGATTTTCTTTTGCTTTTGTCTTTCAACAGTTTGACTATGGTTTATTGAGGTGTAAATATTTTTCAATTTATCCTTCTTGGAGTTGGTTGAACTTCTTAGATGTTGAGATGAATGTTTTTAATGACTATGTAAAGTTTTCGACAATTATTTCTTCCAATCTTCTTTTTGCCTCTTCCTCTTCTTTTCTTTCAGAAATTCCATTACATATATATTGGTATGCTTGACTGTATTCCAGAGGTTTCTGAGGCTCCTTTTATTTTTCTTAATTCTTTTCATTCCCCTCCTCAGACTGGATAATCTCCTTTGATTATATTCAAGTTCTCTGAGTCTTTCTTCTGCCATTTAGATCTGCTGTTGAGTCCCTATAGTAAATTTTTTATTTTAATTTTTTGGGGTTTTTTTTTTTTTTTTGGCAGCTGGCCAGTTCGGGGTTCTGAACCCTTGATCTTGGTGTATAACACCATGCTCTAACCAACTGAGCTAACCGGCCAGCCTTGTTTTAACTATTATAGTTTTCAACTCTAGAATTTCTATTTGGCCCATTTCTATGATTTCTCTCTTCTTTTTGATATTCTCCATCTGATAAAGCAATACTCTCATACGTACGTTATTTCTTTAGAAATAGTATCCCTTGACACATGGGTGGGACCACAGCCCAGGCTTCCTGGAGCCTAGGACAGACAGAAAGACCAGCATTCCAGTGTCTGAACCCATGCAGCAACCCCCCTCTCCCCAAGTGAGCAGGCAGATCAGCTGGGCAGAGAAGTCACCAAGGTGTGGCAGTTCTCCACATTTGCAGCCTGTCCTACATGGCCTGCAGACCCACCAAACCAACAGGTGCCTGAACTGCCCACAGCCAGCCCAGATGTGGCCCTGCCTTCCCATGTGATCCTCCACATGTTCACATGGGTACCAGCAGGACCACAACCAGTGCTTCTTGGAGCCTAGGTCAGACAGAGGGATCAAGATCCCAGCATCTGAGTCCACATGCCACTCCTTCCTCTCTGCCTCAGGGCAGACAGGCAGACCAGCTGGGAAGAAAAGCCACCAGTAAGCAGTTATTCCCCATGTCCACATGCACCAGCCCTGCACAACCTGTGGACATGCTGAGTCCACAGGTGCCTGCACCAACAGCTGGCCCGGTGAAGGCCCCTGCTTCTCCTCTAGCCCTTCACAGCTCTAGAGAGCTGCTGGGTCCTGTGGCACCCATGCAGGATTGCTCCAGACTCAATAGCTGATCCAGTGGCCCTCTGCAGAGCTGCCAGGACCTGCTGCAACAGTGTACACCTGCTCACTGACCAGCAGCAGATCACGCACCCCAACAAGAAACTGCCAAGGGCCCCACTGTCTAGACCACAAAGGCACCCACAGACATCTCCAAGATTGATTACAGTTGAGGAAGTCACAAGAAGCCTGCACTACTGCACACACCCAAATCCACACTTAAAATGCCTAATCTGACTGTCAGTATGGAACACTCCTACAGGAGTCTCTGCCTTCAAAAATCACTCATAGAATTAAAAGAAGTGACTACATCAGCACATGCCCAGACATCAACACAAAGATTCATGAGAAGCATGAAAAAGCAGGGAAACATGACTCCCTCAAAAGAAAACTACAGTTCTCCCATACCAGACCCCAAGGAAGTTGACAAATTGCCTGAAAAGTAACTGCCTGAAAAAGGCAGTGCTAAGAAAACTCAATGTGATGGATAAAAAAATAGAAATCACAAGAAAGTCAAAAAGAAAATCTGGGAAATGTATGAGAAATTCAACAGATAGAAGAAATAATAATAATAATAATGATGATGATGATAATTAAAAAAAAACAAGAAGAAATCCTGAAACTGAAGAATTCATTCAATGAAATAAAAAAATATATAACTGAGAACATAAACAGCAGGCTAAAACAAGTGGAAGAAAAATTTCTGAACTAGAAGACAGGCTTTTTGAATTAACACAGTTGGACAAAAAAAAAAAGAATTAAAAAAAATAAAGAAAACCTACAAGTCTTTCTGATAACTTTAAGTGTACAAAAATCTATATTACTGATGTACCACAAGGGGAAGAGAAAGGAAAAGGCATTGAAAGCCTATTTAATGAAACAATAGATGGGAACTTCCCAAATAATGGGAGATATATGGTCTTACAGATCCAAGAAGCTCAAAGATCCCATGTATATTCAACCCAAAAGAGACCTACCTGAGACACTTTACAGTCAAATTATCAAAAGTCAAAGACAAAGAAGGAATTCTAAAAACAGTAAGAGAAAAGCATCAAATCACCTATAACAGAATCCCCAATGGGCTAACAGCAGACTTCTCAACAGAAACCCTACAAACCAGGAGAGAATAGGATGACATATTCAAAATGCTAAAAGAAAAAACTTCCAGCCAAGAATACTATATCCAACAGAGTTTTCCTTCAGAAATGAAGGAGAAATAGTTTCTTTCCCAGACAAACAAAAACTGTAGGAATTCACCACCATAGGACCAGCACTTCAACAGATTCTCAAGGGAGTCCTACATCTGGAATCAAAAGAGTGATATATGTCACCATAAATACATGAGAAAGACTAAAAACCTCCAGTAAAGCATATGAAAATGAGAAAGAGAAATAGCATTTATAGGTACAACACACACACACACACACACACACACACACACACACCAAACAGCAAAGATAAATAATAAAAGTGAAAGAAAGGAACAAAAGAAATATACAACCATGAAAAATTAATAAAATGGCAGAAATAAAAAAAAATCTTTCAATAACAACCCTGAACGTAAATGGATTAAATTCCCCACTTAAAATATATAGACTGGCTGAATGGATTAACAAACTAGACCCAACTATATGCTGCCTGCAAGAAACTCACTTCACCAATAAAGACTCACATTGACTAATACCAAAATGATGAGAGAAGACATTTCATGCAAATGGAAACCAAAAACGAGTAGGAGTTATCATACTTATATCAGACAAAATAGACTTCAAACCAAGAACTGTGAAAAGAAACAAAGAAGGATGCTATGTAATAATAAAAGGATCAATTCAGCAGGAAGATATAAATATATATGCACCCAACATCAGAGCACCCAGATATATAAAGCAACTGTTGGATCCAAAGGGAGAGATAGACCCCAACATGGTAATAGTTGGGCACTTTAACACACCACTCTCAGCATTAGATAAATCATTTAGACAAAGAATTAGAAGAGAAGTATTGGATTTAAACAGCACTTTAAACCAAGTGGACTTTACGGACATATACAGAACATTTCATCCAACAACTGCTGAATATACATTCTTTACAACAGCACAGGGTTCATTCTCCAGGATAGACTATATGTTAGGCTACAAATTAAGTCTCAACAAATCTGAAGAGATTGAAATCATATCAAGAATATTTTTAGACCATAATGGAATAAAATTAGAAATTTACAACAAACAAAACTTTGAAAACTATAAAAATTCATGAAAACTAAACAACATGCTCCTTGAATGACCAATGGGTCAAAAAAGAAATGAAGCAGGAAATCAAAAAATTCCTTGAAAGAACTGAAAATATAAACACAACTTACCAAAACCAACTGGATACTGCAAAAGCAGTAATAGGAGGGAAGTTTATTGCAATAAGTGCTTACATAAAAAGAATAGAAAGATTTCAAATAAACAACCTAATGTTACACCTCAATAAAATAGAAAAACAAGAATAATCCAATCTGAAAATGAGGAGGTGGAAAGAGATAATTGAGATCAGAGCAGAACTAAATGAAATAGAGACCAAAAGAATGATACAAAAAATAAACAAAACGAAGAGTTGGCTTTTTGAGAAGATGAAATAGACAAGCCATTGGCCAGACTAACTGGAAAATGAAGAGAGAAGACCCAAATACCAAAAATCAGAAATAAAAAAGGGAGACACTACAACTGATGCCACAGAATACAAAGAATCATTAGAGACTATCATGAACAACTATATAACAACAAATTTGAAAAGCTGGAGGAAATGGATAAATTTCTGGACACATAAAAACTGCCAAGACTGAACCAAGAAGAAATAGAAAACCCAAACAGACCAATAACAAGCAGCAAGATTGAAGCAATAATCAGCAGTCTCCCAACAAAGGAAAGCCTAAGACCAGATGGCTCACTGCTGAATTCTACCAAACCTTTAAAGAAGAATTAATATCAATACTTTTCAAACTATTCCAAAATATTGGAACAGAGGCCCTTCTCCCAAACCTATTCTATGGGGCCAGCATTGCCCTGATACCAAAATCAGACAAAGATACAACAAAAAAGGAAAGCTACAGGCCAATATCCTTAATGAACATAGACACAAAAATCCTCAACAAAATATTAGCAAACAAAATACAACAACACATCAAAAAGATTGTACACCATGATCAAGTGGGATTCATCCCAGGGATTCAAGGATGGTTCAACATACACAAATAAATATATGTGATACACCACATCAACAAAATCAAGGACAAAAAACCATATAATCTCAATAGATGCAGAAAAAGCATGTGACAAAATTGAACACCGTTTGTGATAAAGACTCTCAACAAATTTGGTATATTTTAATCCATCAAAGTGAGAAATGTTTTTACATAGTATTAACTAAAAAAATATGTAAAATTATGTACTAACATCATTAAAATTATATTTCAGAAGGCATAGTAAAGATTGTATAGTAGTTATTTTTAGTCTGTAGAAAAAAGTAAATTGCTAACAGTTTTGCTTTTCTGCATATTTCAGTTTTCTACAAGTGTGATTTTTTAAAATTAAATTTAAAACAAACATTAATTTTCATAAAGAGTTACCTCATAAATTGTTGTGGGTTTGATACATTTCTTATTGGGGTACCAATTAAACATTGACAAGTTTTTTTTTTTAAATAAGGTATTTAGAAAAAATATTTAGCATGGGCTTTTGTAGCCTACATTCCATGTAAGACCTTTGGAAGCATGTAACCTTCTTGAGGTTATGGGCAAATTTGTCTAGGCATGTGTTTTGGGGGTGGAAACAGGGCAGAATTTCTATCAGATGTTCAAAGCACATGTAGACTGAAAGTTAGCTCAATTGGAGAAAATTCACAAAAGGAACACAATAGATGAAACTATAATCATAAGAGTGAAGAGTAATATTTTGATGGGGAAAGTAAGTTATAAGGGGTTTTCACAATACAAAACCAAGCTAGTATTGTAGGGCAGTCATAAAGGTGTGGGCTTTGAAGTAAATGGACCTGTATTCAAAATCCAGTTCCATCACTTACTAAAATTGTGTGACATGAACAATGTTATTCAGTCTCCCTGCTATGGTCTGAGTGTTTGTGTCCTCCCAAATTCATATGCTGAAACTTAATCTCCAATGTGATAGTATTAGGAGGTGGGGCCTTCTGGGAAGTGATTAAGTCATGAGGGTGGAACCCTAAGGAATGGGATTTAGTGCCCTTTTAAAAGAGGCCAGAGGGAGCTTGTTTGCCCCCTCCTGCCATGTGAGGATGCAGCAAGAAGTCGCCATCCATGAAGCAGAGAGCTCTCACCAGACACCGAATTTGCTAGCACCTTGATCTTGGACTTCCCAGCCTCCAGAACTGTGAGTGATAAATTTCTGTTGTTTATAAGGTAGCCAGTCTAAAGTATTTTGTTATAGCAGCTGGAACGGACTAAGACAATCCCACAGTCTGTTGTTCAGTCTGCAGGTCTAGAATATTGGTTAAAGCTGGTTGAGTACAGTTAAGTACTGTGCTAAGCAGGCTACATGTACCATCTCATTGATATAACCACCTGAGGAGACAAGTAATATTATCTCCACTTTAGAGGTAAGGAAGCTGAGATCTACCAGGCAGGATAACATGAAAATGTGCAGTAAGCACTTAGCATATGGTCTGGCACGAGGAAAATAGAATCTACTTGTTTCCATGCCTATTGAAATGTAACAATTGTATTATTATTACCACATAGCCATTCCTATCCTTGGCTATTTACTCCTATCCCTGATGAGGATTACTAAAATACAAATTAACATTTTTACTTTAATCCACATTGATACCCTTGAAGGAGTAAATATGCCAAACATAGTTGGTTACATTTCCCCAGAGAGACTCTGGAATGCAGGTCAAATTGAATGTTCACAGAATGATGCAAATCCTTTGAGGGATTTAACTCCAAGACAAAAAGTCTATGAATAAAGTATAGTAATTTATTGCTGAGAATGATAAAGTTGTAATACCAAATTATACTCACTTCAGGAAGCCTTCTTCTGTTCATTCTTCATCCACTCCACAAATATTTGTTGAGCAGCTACTAGTGTCAGACCATCCGTGGGTTCTGGGCATAGCAGGGAACCAACACACACATCTCTTTCTGGGCACACGCTTTAAGGGTACTCTTTATTTCTGTTATGCTTAGCTGATTTAATGAAAGTATACACTGAATTTACATACAGAATTTCTAGAGAATTCTCGATTAATATTTGGATCTCAAGAAACTACAGCATTAGATTACTTGAAGCACGAGACCTACTGCCACCTTGTGGCAGAGGCTGCAAATTTCAGGGATAGTGCCCAAAGGAAATAAGGTTGTTTGTTTGTTATAAGGCCTTTTATAAATGTCATATTTCCAAATCACACTTGAGTCAAAAAGTTGTCTATTTTTTGTGAGAGTACTGACTGACACTGAAAAAAATATTTTTGGAATAAATTTCAAAGCATTGCCCAAGGAGAGTCTTAAAAGGAATACAAACTTCACTCCATATTTATAATGTGACATTGTTGGCAAATATGTTCGTTGCCTAAATTGTTAATTGTTAGTTTTATTTCAAAGTTGACGTTACCTCATCCCATCCTTTCTGTTAATTCTTTACTCTTCATGGTTGGGAGAATGTATTATTTGGGCTTCTTAATCTACCAGAGTCTGTAACATCATTCTTATTTCTTTTCCTAGCTATATGGAGTTAAATAACTCAAGTGTTTTGTTAACACAACAAATGTAGCCAATGCCAAAATGTGGGACTCCATTGGTTTCTATATAGGTCACTTAGCTTTGTATTATCTCATGGCCACAGTATGTGACTTTAATTAACTCTGGTTGGCCATTGTAAAAATGTGCACCAAAGGTTACCAGGGGATTAGGCGAGGGAGGCAGTGACACAATGGAAATCCACCAACACCACAGAAAAAACAGCTTCAGGCAACTTCCCTTCTTAGTAACTGGTTAGCATTGTTATCCTAAATCTAAGGTAATAAACACTACATAATAATGTATTATTGGGTCTTTTATTAACCATGACAGTACAAGATGCAGAGATACCTTTGTATTTCAAATTATAATGTCCAGAAAGTGATAGATACACTCTCACTAATAGAAACTTCTAGGAAAAATATCCATTTTTATTTGCATTTGACATTATACAAGGACTTTAAAGCACCAGTTGTTTTCCAGTCATTGTAGGAAAGCCTCACATGCAGGTGCACACACCCACATGAGCACATAGACACATGATGACATAACTGTGAAGCAGCGTATTACAAGCTTGTCTGTTTTTCTGCTAAGCCTCTCTGACTTGTGCACTGTCATCAGGCAGTCAAGGTTTCTGTTGATGGGGGGACCAAGGTAAAGAGTTAATAACATTCACCTGTGGGCAATACAAATTAATTAGAAAGTTAATTTTACGTAATGGTTGTTGGCTAATGATTTTTTAACAGAAAACACTTAAAGGTTTAGTCCTTTCCAGTGTTAACCCCCCCAAATAAGAGTACCCTTGTAGTGGCTTCTCTTTCTTAAGGTTTCAGCATTCAAACTTGCAAATTTGAATTAGATTAAAAATTGAATGTGTCTTCCAAGGGATTGCTGTGTTCTAGGGAGAGGATGGTAAACTATTAATTTTATTATTCTAATGCAGGCTTTAGTGATCTTCAAAGTGACTACATTTATAAAGGAAATTATTTAAACAGATAATGGAGCAAACTTGTAACACACTAAACGGCTATGAGCCGTTACTGACCATATATCTAATAAATTTCAAGGAAGCAAGAACACTTTTCAGAGCCTCCCCAGTCAGAATATACCACAGCTCTCTTAGAGGGAAGCACAGGTGGCAATAGTACAAATAATATTTCTTGATTAACTACATTCAAGTACTGAATGGTGAGGTCGTAACAAAGTTATCTTTACTTGTATTGAAGTAACACATTTGTATCCCTAGTTTTAAAAGTCAAATTGTCCTTCATCAAGTTCCTGTCTTCACCTTCCCATCCCAAATACCAACCACTCTCAGATACTATGACTTTTAGCTTATTTAGCAATGTCTGATGGTCTTACTTCTACATACCATATGCCGTTATTTTTTATTCATCCTTGTTACTCATTATTTCTTTACTTCCTATTATGGAAAATGAAGATTTAGCTATGTTATTCACCCACGACTTCCTTTCTCTCCATCTTGCTATTATATGGTTATATTTGACTTTGGGTTCAGTATTATCAGCAAGTTTGGAGGAAGGGATACTTTCTGGCAGCCATCCTTCCAGCATGTAATCTAGCCCTAACTAACTTCTAGTCCTCTTTTCTAGCATTCCTGGCACTGCATGCTGCAGGCACAAAGGAGAGTTTACCCTTATTAGGGCACCTTGGAGCCTTCATGGGTCCTTTCTTTCCCCAGGAACAGCCTCACTCCCCTCTGCACGTTGTAGACTCCTCGCCCCTGTAAGGCTCACCTCTTCAGAAGGTGTCCCCAACTGTCCCAAGCAGAGGCTCCTTCTCTCACACTGTGCTCCTTTGACCAGTACCTCTGTCACAGCAATTATTGGGTTAAATAAAATTAGAGGCAAAACAGGTCATTTAAGATTGTTTCAATTGTTCCATCTTCTTCCAAACACAGGATGGAAGGGATAGCTCTAAAAGTGAAGAAGGTGCATGTAGAGAGTTTGAGAATCCCACTTTACATTTGTGTAGTGCACCACTTCTGCCCTACCCTACCGGTGTCCCCAGCAGTCAGCATGGGGCAAGCCTGACTCCCAAGCTGGCACCCAGTGTCCCCCCAGGACTCACCTCCAGGAGCCCCCAGGGGTGAGGCGTTTAATAACACACCCCTTATTGGCTTCTTCGCCTACCTGTCTCATTTCACCACTCCTGCTGGTGGTGCTTCTTGGCATTAACTCCCAGATCATCTACTTACACATTCCGTTTTTCAGAGTCTAGTTCTGGAGAACCTAAGATGAGAGAGTACTTGACTTATTTCAAAAGTACTCGGGATTGCAATGCACCAGGCTCTGAGTGTCCTCACTAACTTGAGGAATTACCCTGAAGTGAGGAGCTTGGTGTGCCTGTCCTTCCCGCAGGCTGATGGGCCGAGGCCCTGTTGGACTGACCTGACTCTTAACAGATTCTCTGCAAAATGAATAAATGTATGAATGAATGAAAGATACCCCAAAGGAGCCACACAGTGATAGAGGAGATTTCTAAAATGTGACAAGTTAGATTCCCTATTGTTTGTCTATTCTAGCAAACACACTGGTCCACATTAGGTGGTGACTGAGGCTCACTCAGCATTTCAGTCACATTTACGCATCCCAAATGAGTTGTTTTCTTCTAAACCTATGTATCATATTATTGGTTTTAAAGATATTTATTTTCACTATTTAAAAATAATGATAGTAATGTTCAGCAGAGGAAATTTTTATTTAGAGTTTAATGATCCCAGAAACTCATTACTTTTCTTTCTCAAAACAGGGAAACAAAACACTTCCATCTCATCCTAAATCTTTTTTACACAGCTGATATTCTCCACCACTGAATTTAGAATCAGACATTGCATGAGACATGTTGTCTTAAGTATATAAGTATATATTTAAAATACACATTTTCTGCACTATGGAGAATACTCAAGTTGATATTTTAAAGAACCAAAATACAGAAACTGAAAGGAATAAGTGTTATTTTTAAGTTGCTAGGAATCGAGTTTAAGACATTAAAAAAATCCAGTCAAAGGTGTTGATAACTTTCACATCACATGGGTAGTTCAGAAGCATTATAATTTGGCAGCATCCAAAGCAAATCTGTGTTTGTCCTTTCCCTATTGCTGCATGCTAATGTGCAGTTGGAATTGCATACTTCATCTTACTTTTTAACCAGTGTTCCAATAAGGCTAAGATTTTGCTTTGAACTGAATTTTTGTGTTTCCCCAAATTCATGTGTTGAAGCCCAATATCCAATGTGATGGTATTTTTAGGTAAGGCCTTTGGGAGGTAATTAGATCATTCTTGAGGGTAGAGGCCTCGTGAACGGGACTACTGTCCTTATAAGATTCATGATACTCTCTCTACCAAGTGAGGACACAGTGAGAAGGTAGTCGGCTGCAAACTAGGAAGAGAGCCTTCACCAGGAACTGATTTGGCTGGCACCTAGATCTTGAATCTCCCAGCCTCCAGAACTGTGAGAAATAAATGTTTGTTGTTTACATCCCCCATCCCCCATTTGTGGTACTTTTATTGTAGCAGCCTGAGTTGACTAAATAGATTTCCAAGAGCTTACTGACAGATGAGGCTCTGAAAAGGGCTTGAAAGAGGGCTCTGATGGAGCTCAGAGGAGGCTCAGAGGAGGTTCAGGGGAGGCTCAGGAGAGGCTCAGAGGAGGTTCAGGGGAGGCTCAGAGGAGGTTCAGGGGAGGCTCAGAGGAGGTTCAGAGGAGGTTCAGAGGAGGTTCAGAGGAGGTTCAGAGGAGGCTCAGAGGAGGTTCAGAGGAGGTTCAGAGGAGGTTCAGGGGAGGCTCAGAGGAGGTTCAGAGGAGGTTCAGAGGAGGTTCAGAGGAGGCTCAGAGGAGGTTCAGAGGAGGCTCAGGAGAGGCTCAGAGGTTTAGAGGAGGTTTAGAGGAGGCTCAGAGGAGGTTTAGAGGAGGTTCAGAGGAGGCTCAGAGGAGGTTCAGAGGAGGCTCAGAGGAGGTTCAGAGGAGGTTCAGGGGAGGCTCAGAGGAGGTTCAGAGGAGGTTCAGAGGAGGTTCAGGGGAGGCTCAGAGGAGGTTCAGAGGAGGTTCAGAGGAGGTTTAGAGGAGGCTCAGAGGAGGTTTAGAGGAGGTTCAGAGGAGGCTCAGAGGAGGTTCAGAGGAGGCTCAGAGGAGGTTCAGAGGAGGTTCAGGGGAGGCTCAGAGGAGGTTCAGAGGAGGTTCAGAGGAGGTTCAGAGGAGGTTCAGAGGAGGCTCAGGAGAGGCTCAGTGGAGGCTCAGAGGAGGTTCAGGGGAGGCTCAGAGGAGGTTCAGAGGAGGTTCAGAGGAGGCTCAGAGGAGGTTCAGAGGAGGCTCAGGAGAGGCTCAGAGGAGGTTCAGAGGAGGTTCAGAGGAGGTTCAGGGGAGGCTCAGGGGAGGTTCAGAGGAGGTTCAGGGGAGGCTCAGGAGAGGCTCAGAGGAGGTTCAGAGGAGGTTCAGGGGAGGCTCAGAGGAGGTTCAGAGGAGGTTTAGAGGAGGTTCAGGGGAGGTTTAGAGGAGGTTCAGGGGAGGCTCAGAGGAGGTTCAGGGGAGGTTCAGAGGAGGTTCAGGGGAGGTTTAGAGGAGGTTCAGGGGAGGCTCAGAGGAGGTTCAGAGGAGGTTCAGAGGAGGCTCAGAGGAGGTTCAGAGGAGGTTCAGAGGAGGTTCAGAGGAGGTTCAGAGGAGGCTCAGGAGAGGCTCAGGGGAGGTTCAGAGGAGGTTCAGGGGAGGCTCAGGGGAGGCTCAGAGGAGGTTCAGAGGAGGCTCAGAGGAGGTTCAGAGGAGGTTCAGAGGAGGCTCAGAGGAGTTTCAGAGGAGGCTCAGGGGAGGCTCAGTGGAGGCTCAGAGGAGGTTCAGGGGAGGCTCAGAGGAGGTTCAGAGGAGGCTCAGAGGAGGTTCAGAGGAGGTTCAGGGGAGGCTCAGGAGAGGCTCAGAGGAGGTTCAGAGGAGGTTCAGGGGAGGCTCAGAGGAGGTTCAGAGGAGGTTCAGGGGAGGCTCAGAGGAGGTTCAGGGGAGGCTCAGAGGAGGTTCAGGGGAGGCTCAGGAGAGGCTCAGAGGAGGTTCAGAGGAGGTTCAGGGGAGGCTCGGGAGGCCCAGGGGGAGGCTGGGAGGAGAGCTGGGGGGAGTGCTTAGAGGACCATTCTGTCCTTGTCTCTCTAGCACTAGATGAGTGTGACTGGTCAGGTTCTTTCTGTAGCCTGAAAGGTTTTAGCAGTTACAGGGAAATTATAAATCTGTCCTACTTACTCTGAATTATTTTGAAGGCCAAGTAAATCACTGATGTAATAAGTGCTTTGCAATCAGTAAAGCCACACACAGGAGTAAAATGTTTTGCTTGTTTTTAGGTCTATTTCTGCCCTTTCTACTTTGTGGAAGGAGATTAAATTAACAACAAAATATCCATTTAAGATAACAAGGGGGAAGGAAGAAGAGAAACAAAGTAAATACACATCTTATGTTGATTGAATTGGACGTCAACACACACAGATGTTTTTGTTTAATTCCCACTAATCAACCTCTCAGGGTTCTACTTTTCTCCTTGCTAACATAAAAGTTGGGGATGATTTCTAAAGTCCTTTCAGGTACTATGAAGAAAGGTGTCTATTAAATTTATGGATAACTTTTAATGGCAGTTCACTAAATATATACTGTCATTTCTTTGGTTAAAATATCTCCTACAAAATTATGTTTATTTAGAATTAAAATTCTGCTTTGGAATATGCATCCGTCTCTTTCCTGTCACAACCCCAGTCATTTCTCTCATGAACAGTGGGCACCCACCAAAGCCTACATAATTTTCATGACTGGTGCAGATACTTTTCTTGACCAAGCTCTACTCAGGCTGCTCTCAGCTGTCTTCTCGACTCGGCCTCAGCCTCGGCCTATGAAAACTTGAAAACTGCATGCTCTCAGCACAAATGGTTCAGTTCACCCCCAGCACTACAAGACTTGAGCAGACACTGGCATAGCTTCTAACAGCTCAAGGTCATGCTCTGAGGATGAGGACTCCAACCCCTTTAAGTTCCTGCCTGGCAAAGCTCAAAGCTTCCAAAACAATTTACTGTTTGTTCCAGCCAACACCTGAGGATAGAGCCCCTGTCTCCTTGTCTCCGTGGGAAGGTGGGAGCCTAACTTCCAGAAAGATAAGTGCCAGCTAGCAAACACAGAGGCCAAGTCACATACATTGAATCCCATTCCGATCTTTTCAACTTTTCACTTCTTTGACGCTACTGAGCCCCTGCTCACCCCCTCCCTTTAAACTACCCTGTCGCCTCTGCACAAATCCAGGTTGAATTCAGTTCATGCTGGACTCTTCCCTGTTATGATAGTTTTTACTGATTAAAATCTGTCCTTACCACTTTAACTAGTGTCCTGTTTTGTTTATCCCTTGACAGGGCCCAGCACAAAATGAAAAACACGGTCCCATTTCATGTTGTGCAAAAGGTACTAAAGTATAAAGTTTAAAGGTACTAAAATATAAAGTTTTTTTTCTTTCTTCTACCACCCTTTCTGAATTTTTTTTTCTATTTAATATTGTTCTAAGTAAGAAAAAAATTAAAATTTTGAATTCTTACCATGAATTTTACTGTTCATTTTTATATTGTACTATGCCAGTTTTAAATGCAGATACTGAAGCATTTAATTAATATGCAGAATCACTGAAATAACACAATTTGTATTTGATGGCCTATCCATGTCCATACACTTCATTCTTAACACTGCACAAAACAAACTCAACTGTTCCTATTTTGCTTCTTGATACTTGGACATTCCACCGAAGCTCTCTGCCTTGACTTACTGGTGAGTTAGGATGGACTGAAAGGAAAAGGAACTATGTGTAGCCCTGTTTCCCTTTTCTTCCATGTCATCATCTTCAGCTAATACAGGGAAGAATGCGAGCAAGAGGGGTTATGGTAGGGCATCCTGGTGATTCGTGTTTCTTAGCACGCCTTGTTTCTGCATTCTATGCAAGTTCTGGTTTGCACAACTCAGGGCTGTCAGACACACGCACCTTGTCTTCACTTTGAGCCTCTCTGAGCTGCCACGCATTGTGGGGTCACCAGAATGCTGTGCTCAGGGAATGACGTGGACTCTTTATGCCAATGGAGCTGCAAGGAAAAGCTCCATCTCCTCTGCTTATTCAAAGCTCCATCGTCCCATTGCTCTTCACTGACAAAATGGAAATTCAGAGATAAAAATCATTAATAATATTTCAAACCAATGACAGCAGAAAATTAAGCCAAGCGTGGGCTCTTCTGAGAGCAGGGCCGTGGCCATCTGCACAGGTGGTTCACCCACAAAGCGGGTTCTAGCTCCCGTCTTACCAATAGACACCATGCTTGATCATGACTGTTTGCAGGATTCCTCTAACATTTACAATACCCTCTGCTCTATTCTCTGACAGGCTTATTCATTCTTTAAATGGTGACTCTGCCCCAGAGATCATTCTTGATGTATGCAGATAGACTTACTAGTTGTTCTTCTTTTGTTCCAATAGCATTTGGAATTTTGTCCATGATGACCTCCATCACTTATAACATTGTGAAGAACTGCGCATCTATACTCAAGAATAAGCAGGAGTAAAGGTCATGTTTTATTCATGATTTTTTTCCCTTCTCCCTCCATGGATCCACTGCATATAGCAGGTACTCAAAGATTGATTGAATAATAGGCTAAGGTTTTAAAATGACAAGAAACACTAGTTAACACAAATATAAACTACAATCTTACAATCATTTGGCTCCAATCTTCAAATGAAATTCTAATCTTCATTTTTTCATTCAGCAAACATCTGTCAGCCTCTATTGTATGTGCCCTATAGAGCAGGGAAGGACAGACAAAATCCCTTTCTCATGGAGCTTACACTTGTAGTGTTTGTGTATGTGTGTGTGTGTGTGTGTGTGTGTGTGTGTGTGCACAATCAACCATAGCTAATTATGTGACATAGGTCAGTTAATGCTAACAAGAAAAATGAAAGTAGTCAGAGGATTAGGGGGTGGTGTGTGCTATTTAGATAGGGTGGAGGGAGGCCTCTGAGTACAGGCAGGAAGAAGGGAAGTCAGAGCATGCTGTCATCCTGGAGGACTGCACTCAGGTAGGGACATGTTGGATGTACTTGAGGAAGAGCTGAAGGCCTCGTGTGAAACTTTAAGGAGAAACAGGATATTTACATAGCCTCCAAAATATGTTTTCTTTATTGCAGTACTTTTACATATGTCACTAGTCTTTGATGCTTCTTCCTCGGGGAGGTGGAGCTTAATTCCTGTCTCCTTGACTGGGGGCTGGCTTCTAACAAATAGTGTATGGAAAGAGAAACATAGTGTCTTTACAGTGGAGGAACTGGCATTTCCCCTCAGAACTCTGTAGTTAATGTTCATTGTTTAATAGCAAGTTAATTGCCTATGAGGATTCTGATGCCAATCTGACCGGGTCCCCCATCTCCTATGTGAAAGCTGCTAGCAGTTTTGTCCTTTGAGTTCCTTTTTTCATCAAGATGTGTGTAGGTGAGGTTGTCCCACTTGGTTTTTGATTAGCCGTTTGAACTTTAAGACTTGTGCATTTCTTCAGCTGTGGGAAATATTTCATATTTGATTTCTTCCCTTCTCTCCATTTTTGTTGTTGTTGTTGTTGTTTGTTTGTTTCTTTTATCCTTCTGGCACTCCTACCAAAAGTATGTTAGACTTTGTGAATTTATCCTCCCTGCCTTATAAAATGTTTTCTCATATTGTCCATCTCTTTTTCTTTTTCTTTTATGTTCTTGGAGAAGTTTTGACTTTGTCCTTTTACTTTATCTTTCAGATTACTAATTTACTTTAGTCATGCCTTTTTTTTTTTTTTAACTTGGCTGATCTAATTTTTAAAAAACTTTTAAGAATATGTTTAAAACCATTTTTAAGGTCATGTTTAATAACGGATAATTTACATAGAATAAAATTTGCTCTAAAAAAATGTACAGTTTTATGAATTTTGATAAAGGCAATACGGTCATGGAACCATTGCCACAATTAAGATATGGAATAATTCCATTACCCCAGTGGCAGGTAGAGGGATGGAACCCTTGACCTTGGTGTTATCAGCACCACGCTCTAACCAACTGAGCTAACTGACTAGCTTGACAATCACATTTTAAATTAGTTTCTGTTCTTTTTTCCATAGAAAACTGTTCTTTTAAAAATGCATTGTTCTCTCAAATCAATTTGATGACTTTTTAATTAATTTTTTTTTAAAATAGTTTTTGTTTCCTAAATCACTTTAGACTTGTTAGGATCAATTGTTCTATCTGGGAATTCTCTCCCTTCCCCCTGCAGTTTTCTGGTGTGTGTTTTTCTGCCATTTGTACATCCATTTTCTCAGCATTTTCCCAGCATTTTCCCTCTTCCTCGAGTGCAAGCTGACTGCACGCAGGGTCAGTAGTGGTGCAAGCCACCTGTGAGGGGGCAAAGTGTGTTGAGGGCAGACTTAACTTTAGGGCCAGTGGGCAGGACGCAGTCAGGGGGCCTGAGGATCCCAAAGAACAAGGGAAAGCCACCTTTACTTTGGCTGTACACTTTCTTATTTTTTTTCTCTTTTATACTTGTCATGAAGGGCCAGAGGTTCTTGAGATACATGTCCCCTCTCACAGGTCTCACTCCCCATTAGAAACTTGCCTGAGTTAGTTCTTTCTTCGGAGGGCATGACTTTGGTGGAAAGGTCAGGTCTGGGCCTGCTGCTGACTGCTACACACAGGGCGTTTGGGGGGAGGTGACAGCAAGGGGTGAGTGCTCCCAATCAGTCCACCTGCTCCATGGGAGACGGTTCATTGACACGGCCCGGCGTCCCTCAGCCTCTGGGCTCAGGGTTCTCTGACTTGTGCTCCTCTTCTTTTCTCCTGTCATGTCACAAGAAACTCCTCTAGCAGTTCCTCACAAGTTCTCTTCCACTGATGCCTCTTCCTCCTTTCCCAGCACTCTTCTGGATTTCTTGTTTCTATCCTTCCCAACCCCTTTTTCTCCCTCCTTCATTGTTTCCTTCTTTTTCTTGTGTTTTCTGTCATATTTGAGGGAGTTGAGTTTGGAGAGGAATTGGACAATGTTCTCAGTCCACTTTCTTAGTCCTGTCCTTCTTATTCAGTTGTCCCTCGATTCGTTGTACTCATTAGAGAGGCAGCGTAGGATAAAGGTTGACATCACACAGCCTGAGTTAGAACATCAGCTGTTTCTTGTATTGTCTGTGTGACCTTCAGCAAGTAGCTTTGCTTTTCAGTGCTTCCATCTGCTTATCTGTAAAATGGGATAAAAATAGTATTCACTTCTATGAAATTGTTCTAAGGGCTAAAAGTTAATATGTGCAAGTCACGTAGAACATTGCCTGGCACATATTATTTTATATAGTATGTTCTTAAAATTCAGCGAGTTCTCCATTTAACCTGATTTTTTCTTAACTTGTGCTTGGACCAGTAATTTATTTTATTTAGTTATTCTAAAGGTGAAAAAAATTATTTGTATAAAGATAGTTGCATAATGTATTATTAACAACTAGAAACAACTCTAATGTATAATACTTATGGAATGAATAAGTAAACCACAGAATATTTTATTGTAAATTAAAAGGCAGACGTGAAAAAAGCAGATTCATGGAAAATTTTGTGTTAAAAAAAACAAGAAAAAGTAGAATACGTAATAGTATTTATCCATTGATTTTGTATATAACTTTTGAGTGTTTAAAGATTAGAATCAGAAAAGTTATAGTTGACCATTTTTTAACTTGGTAGATTATTATTTTAAAGGTGAAGATGTAGAAAGGAAAAATTGTAACTTAACAACCAGGTCAGTTTTAAGATGCCTGTAAGCTCTTCCAGTCACAGAGACAGACAATGTTTGTTCTCAAGTAGACTGCCTGGAAGCAAAACCTCAAATACCACAGTTGCCACTGGGACCCACCCTAGTCTAAGAAAACAATTCCAAGACACTCTGTTTTCCTTAAATGAAATAGCTCTTTGTGTTTCAACCTTTTGAAGGCAGCCCAACCCACCTATATTATACCCCCACAGCAAGAGTCAGAGTTTCTAGCAAGATTTTTCCAATGAAGAACAAAGGTTTATTGAAGCTTAGACAACAGTATTCCAAAGAAGTCTGGAGAAAATGGCTCATATTAAACAATAGGCACTATACTGTTAAATTAAGATAGAAATTAGAGTATCAGTGGTGAAAAATATTTTAGGTTTTCTTTTAGGACTTGTATTGGAATAGGTTGGGTGAAATATTTTAGATAGTGCTTATTTCCTTCTTGTATGATTTAGAATTAGAAAACCAGCAAGGTATCTTTAAAAATGTGGTCAGAGCAAAGAGAGCTACGGATTTAACATGTATGATTGAAATAAAATACACTGTTTTACCAGTTACATTTTGGAGATTTTACAATTTTACCATCTAAAAATCACCTGCATTAAAATATTTTTAAAAGTATGATAATCTTCAATGCTAGTAATGAGGTACAAAGCACATTTATATACTGTTACCTTTTAAAAATTAATTTGTAAACTAATTTATCAATTATAAAAATAGTGTTAAGCTTATTTGTCATTAATATGTTGCTTAATGTTTACCTTTTAAACATGTGAACAAGATATTTAAGTTTAATTTTTTCCTTTTAGCACATCAAACTTTATATAATAATACAGTTAAACCCTAATTTGTATACCTTTTAAAATTACATTGGGAAAGATACACTACATTCCTTAACAATGTCCTTCTGGTATCTTATTTGCTAACAAATTAAAAGAAAAAAATGAAATGTGACAGCTGAGAAATACGAAAGAGTCTGTTTACTGGAAACTAGTTTACAGCCTGAGTTAAAATAGTGAGACGAGGAGACTTCTGGCAGACATGTAGGAGGTGTTTACGTTTTGATGGCAGTTTAATAATTTGCTGATTGCATTATAATCACAGCAATATTGCATTTTAATCACATGTATACATTTGGTTAACCAAATTAATGCTTTCAAATCACAATTTGATTTTTGCTAATATATAACCAGTTCTTTTTCTGTCCGTGCTCCAATAAGGATAATAATCAGCAGGCATGGTTTTGAATCAATTCTTTTTGGTAAACTCCCTAGCCACATTCTGTTTCTTGCCTACTAAAGACATCATCTTTCAGGTGAATGTGGAATAATGAATAATGCTTCATAGGATAATGCATAATAAATTGGTAGCAAGCCTCATCTAGCATAAACCTGCAATATTCTTTGTGTGACTAAAACCCACAATTACCGGAGCAGAAAATTTCTCTGCTCTTCTCAAACTGTATGCCTTTCCTTCATGCCTGTCATGGTGCTGAGGCTGCCTGGCTTCAAGTGGGCCTGTGGCTGGATGGGTTGGTGCAGAACGGGGCCCAGAGGATCCCTTTAGGATCTGCAAACACTGATGAAAGTTTTAAATGTGCCTCTTCCCCCACTGGTGAAGCATTTACTCATTTTTAGTAGGAAAAAATATATAATGTAGCAAAAAATGATTCATAATCCCATTGCCCAGATAATCTCTGTGCCATTTTAAAAATAAACTACAAGTAATAAATGAGTGGTTGAAAATTCAAACAGTACAGAGTGATTTGAAGTGAAAAATAAATCCTTTGCATTCGTTTCCACATCATTTTCTTTCTATAAAGCCACAGTATCTTGAGGTCTTTCTAGGAGAATTTTCATGCCTTTCCTGTGAGGAGGGAGGGGGAATGCCCCTGGGATGCTGGGGGTGGGGAGGCAGTGGGTTCAAGCCCTCTGACCTCCCAGAGCTCTGGGCAGGGGACGCAGGGGACCTTGGGGAGCAGAACTGAGACTGGGGGAGGGTCTGACTTGGGTGCTGGGTGGTATGTACACATAGGGGGGTGCCTGGAAGGAGAAGGTGGTCTGATCCACCGAGAGTCATCAGGACCAAATCATCCAACCAGAGGCAGGCTGGAGAGACCAAGGGCAGAGTCACACAACTGGAGACATGGTGGTTGAAAGTCCTCAGAGGAGCCCATGAGGACGGGATGCTAGACAGTGGCTTGGTGGCACAATACTGCCTAAGTTTCCTGTGGATCCAGGAGCCAACCAGATGAAGAAAGAAATGCTGAAAACAGATGATAACAGGAGTTAACCTGAGAGTGATGGGGTTAAATCAGAAGCAATTATGTTGGCTGGCAAGATTAAATTATTGCCTCCATTGATAGGGATGGGTGTTTCAGAGGTAAGATAACGTCTATAATAGAAAAATATGATTTTAGTTTTTGACATCTGAGCTGTGACTTTCATTAATAAACTTGTTCTACTTGAATTTTTATCACTCAATCCTTATAACTTTAGACAATATTCTCATTCTTACAGATGTGGAGACTAAGGCTTAGATTGATGAATTTACCAAAGTTATACAATTAGTAAGTGGTACACCAGGTTTTGTGCTCAGAGCCCTTGAGTCCAGTTATTTTGATCATTGGGGCAGTCAGGGGATGGTTAGGAAATAGAAACCATACCAGTTCCTGTAACTGAGAGAATTTATGTAGCGACTGTTCAATAGTAACGAACAACTGAAAACTTAGTAAGGTGGACACTTGCTTTTCACAGAGGCAGCAATTTCAAAAAGCAGGCTCTTGGTCTGGGAAGTGGTTGGAATTACTAAATGTGGATGCTTGAAGAAGGGCCCCTGCCAAGCAGAGTGAGGCCTTTGAGGGAGATTGGTTCATGGACCCATTGGTCCTCTGATTCAAACTTGGGCCCAAACTTCATTTGTCATCTCACCACCATAAGCCTCAGCTTTTACTGCTCTTCCACAATGACATTTTGGGTCCCCAAGAAATAGTGTCAATTAAGTACCAATGCCTAGTATTCCCCAAAAGGCCTAGGTATTTGTCTTTTTCCAGCCACAGTAACTTCATTAAATGACGACAGGTCCCTTGGGGAAACTATCGGAAAGGACTCACAGTATACACTTGTATTAGTTTGCAGGGCCCTTTTTGAAGGGGATTTGTCTACGCTTCAGTCAAGGCACTCTGAGTTTGTGAATGGCTTAGTTATAGAACCAAGAATAAAGGCAATGATTCTCCACCGTGGTGACTTAAATCAAGATTCTGATCACAGACCTGGAGATTTTCCCATTATACAGATCAAGTAACATTTTAGTAGGCTATATCTTTCATTTGTAGGGACATCATGATCAATTAGCTACTGCCAGAGATCCCTGTGCTTTGACATTTTGATGACATTTCATCCCTTGCCCATTATAGTTAGTGTACCCACTCTGTATTTGAAAATTATGCACTGCTGGTTGACCTCTGCCATGCTGGAATCTCGTTAGAACCTTTAAATCAGGTCGTCCATTTCAAGGGTGGCATTTCCTTCCATGCTAACTGTTCTTCAGAGGACGGTCACCACAGAGCTTTCCAAGGACACTGGTGCTCCCCTCACCAAAGCATTTTTCAATGTCTTAACAGAGGGTGGGTCCTCTGAGGGAATGTAGTGGGCAGTGGTGGGTCAGGGGATAGGTATGTAGGTCACAGAGTGATACATTCCCCCTTATATATTTATTTGGGGGAAATAATAAGTCACCATTGAGTTCAAGTTTCAAGCAACCAATCAAATAAATGGTCAGAGCTACTTAACAACAGCATGACCAAACACATTAAATCTGGAATCTCTGGCAAGTGCACCCATCTCAATAAATTTAGCACCATACAGTGTTAATACTCTCTTCTTGATCTAACATCATGAGAATTCATTCGCATACAGATTCCTAAGCTTTATGCTGGCACAAATTAGAAAAATCTTACAATTATTTTGGTGTATGAACTATTTCCTCAGAATCAGACTTCATTTTTGTCCCCCTGGAGATGCTGATGTTTGACAGCTTTAGCTTTAGGTCTTGTGGCAGCAATGGGTGGCTCTGTGCTGGATCTTAAGGAAATTAGGCAATCCCTTACGTGGAGACCGCCCTAAGTGAGTTTGTTGCATGTCTTCGGGTAAGGAAAAGCTAGTCTCCTCAGAGCCAGAAGGTCAGGCTGCTTCCACTGGAAAAGGAAAGAGCACAGATTTGATGGTTAAAGAGTCCTGGCTTTGTTTGACACCCCCAGATGTCCCTTTAAAAAGTTTAGGATCCCAGTCCTTCTCAATCAATGCTATAACCCTCACTCAAGAGACATGGTGAGGCTGTGATTTCAACTTATAATTCCGCAACCTTCACAATTAAGTTTTGAATACAATCTTTGGTTACAACGCTTTAGGTCTGTAGCTGCAGAAAATAAGAAACTCTTTTAGGGTGTCAGTAGAATCTTTTTGGTTCTGTGACTGTGACTTGAGCTGAGATTTTAAATGCCTAAGCTGGTCATTTTCTTTTTGTGAGCACTCCAGGGCACTTAGAAGAAGCATTCCAGACTATGGTCTCTGCAGAATCCATTACTGCATAATGCCAAAGGCAGCAACCATTTATTTCCATAGTCATTTAATTACTATCAAATGCAGGTAATTACTTTTGATTAATTTTGTTGCTATTTTCTGTTGTTGCTACAAAAGAATATCTGAAAATGAGTAATTTATAAAGAAAATAAATTTATTTCTTATAATTCTCAAGGCTGGGAAGTCCAAGAGCACAGCACTGACATCTGGTGAGGACCGTCTTGCTGTGTCAAAACATGGCAGAGGGTATTATATGGCAAGAGGGCAAGAACAAGAGAGCCAGAGAGAGCTCACTTTTATAACAAAGCTACTCCTGTAGCAACGAACCCACTCCTGTGATAATGACATTAATCCATTCATGAGGGCGGATGGATTAAGTTTCCAATACAAGAACTTTTGGGGGACACAGTTAAATCACAGTACTTGGGATGACTAACTCCTATCGGCAAGTAGTTCAGCACCACACTCAGGCCTGAGCTCATAATAAAAGTGATCCATGTTTGAGATATACTTACTGGGACAACTCACAGCACAAATTTCTGTATTTTTTTTCAGAGCCAAGTCAGGAAACCAGACACACATAAGTTATTTCAGCAGAAGATTTAATATAGAGAATTGTTAACTGGGTATTGGAAAACTGAAAACTCAAAAAGGGGACACCCAGATAGCAGAGGTGATAACTGTAGGAAGCAGTTACTATGTCTAGGGCTGGTGGAACAAGTTGGGAGTTTTAAAATTTAGATGCTTGCAGAGAGTTCTGTGGACTTCAGAATTGTGGATCTCTGGGACTAGCACGGTGCTCAGCTGATGCTGATGCAGAGAACTGTGGGGCTGGGACCCAGGCTTCTGAGGAGCGGCAGGGGGCTGATGGCTGCTGCTGCTGTTGTATACACACACACACATATATGAGTATATATAAAATATATGTATGTGTACATATATGTAAATACTGGACTATTTTCTGCATCATTTCAAAATACATTTCAGACATCATGACACTTACCTCTAAATACTTCAGCACATATCCCCTATTCTCCTTTTTGCATTATAATTTTCCTATACCAAACATTTATATTAACTCAATAATATTTAATATCTACTCCATATTCAAATTTATTGAATTGTTCACCAAAGTTCTTAATAATTCTTTTTATTTTTAAAAATCCAGGATCCAATCAAGTTTCACTTCTTGGATTTGGTTGCCCTCTTTTAATTTAGAACAGCATCCTGGAGTATCTTTCTTTCTCTCTCTTCCTTTCTTTTTCTTTCTTCTTTCTTTCTCCTTCCTCTCTTTCTCCCTCCCCTCTCACTCTCTGCTTTTTCCCTTTTTTTTTGTCATTTATGACATCAGCATTTTGGAAGGTCCAGGCCAGTTCTTTCATTAAATGTCCCAATTTCTGGATTTGATTGTTTCCTAATGATTAAATCCAGGTTAAATATTTAGGGGAAGAATATAAAAAAGACGGTGTTGTATATTTTTTATTCTAGCAATGACTCTCAGTATCTTGAAATTATCTAAAATATAATATGATGAGAGCTATCAGTCAGATACTAAGCTAGGTGCTTCATGTTATGATTTCTGCCTCAAAATAATTCAGTAAGGCATTATTTACCCCATTTTATGTTTAAATATAATGTTAGAGATAGTTGCTGCCCAGTATCCATTCCCCTGCTCTTCCTTAGGAGCATAATTCTCATTACATTTTCAGTTGACAGTGTACCGAGTTGAAACTTAAATTTCTACCCTCTTACAGCTAGATAAGGCAATATGAGTGCACCCTGTTCACCGCGATGTGAGTAGAAGTGCTGGCTGGGACTTCTGAGAAGTCTGTTAGAGGCTGGGCTTCTGATCCTCTCTTTTCCCTTCCTGCCTTATAGACTGCAGAATTGTCTGGAGCTTCAGGTACCCTACTGAAAGATGTAAGCCACTGGTCTGAGAACTGGAGGATGGAAGAGCAGGAAGATAGCAAGTTTCAGGATCCCACATTACTGTGGAGTTTATGTGTGAATGAAATATAAGGGTACTTGAAAAAGTTCATGGAAAGATTCATATTGTCTTGTAGTTCCATTTTCCACGAACATTTTGAAGTGTCCTTGGACATGTCTACCTTGTTTAAGTCACTTTTATTTGGGGTTTTCCTTTATATATAACCAAGCATAATTGTAACTAATATAGGAGCCCAGAAAGATTAAATAAATCGCCTTGGATCGTGCAGTTTGTAAGCAGCAAAGCCAGAATTCAAACCTGAGATACAGTCTTCCTCATCATCTCATAAAATATTATGTGGCGATGAATAATAATACATGATATATTTATGTCAGTTTATTGATTCAGCTCACTTTTAACAACTCCACTGGTATAATTTGTGGTACTTAAATGACCTAGCAAAATAAAACATTACTTTATATTAGGACCTAAGCAAGATAAGAGTTTTTTAAATAAAACTTCAGACAATCTATTATCCAGATCACAGACTGCTTTAAATTTTTAAACTAGTGCCTATGTTTTAATCTCAGCAGTAAGCTTCATCTGAAACTTTCTATGAATGTGGTTCATGTACGAATAAAGCTGTAGGAAGCTCAGAATTTCTGAGCTTTTCCAAACACTGCTGTTGGTTCAGGGACAAGCTGTTGGGGGCGCTCTGTGCCTGCTTGGTTCAGGCGACGCTGGCTGGGGCATGGGCGCTACTCTGCTCAACCAGGGGCAGCTGGTGACGTGTGCTGGGGCTTCACGGCACAGGCTGAGAAAGAGGAGCTGAATGAGATGGAGAAAACTTGGTCATTCTTTTCTCCAAAGTCACCTCATGCCCATGTTTTAGGCTGGATAGATTTTTACTGATTTATTAGCTTTTATTTTATATTTTGAAAAACAGAGTCTAAATAAACATTCCAGAAAACTACATGTTAGAAAACCAGTTTCACCCAAAATGATAAAAGAAATTTGCTTTCAACCTCCCTGGGTTTGTTGTCATCTTTTTAATTTACACACTCACTTTTAAGCCATCTTAGGTATTTGATGATGTCTCAAAAATTAATATAGCAAATTATTATAATTAACATAATTACAACCTAGTACATTAACCACTGTATTTTGTTTAACACTTAAATATTTATTGGTGAGTTAGGTAATGATTAAAAATTATACCACTAGGGCTTTGATTTAATTAGTATTCTCTTGACTTGACAGGCATAGTTGCTTGGTAATAAAAATTATAAATTGAGGTTATTTAGCCATTTCAAAGAAAAGGATACTTCCTTTGGTCCAATACCATATTATGAAGTCCCTAAAAGGAGACTTCACTGTTCAGAAATTTTGTATGCTAACTCTTCAGTGTTATACACTACTTTAACACAGTAACAAAGTGTAACAACTCCGAGGCTAATTGTCAAGTCACTTGAAGATTAAGTGAGTGGAAATGAGGGAAAGAGGAATGTCATGAGAAGCCCTAGGAGGACTTGGGACATAATGTCGAGTGTCAAACTGCTGCACAACCCCAGGGGTTGATTGTCCCCCCAGGGTCAGTTGGGGGATATGATTGTCCCTGGCTTGGGTGACCAAATGGTAAGCTACCTAACCTGGTACACTTTCGAGAAATGGGGACCCTACATGTTATTGTCTAATGGTTAAAATATCAATTTATTGACCAACACATTAGTGTTATTCAATGTAATAAAACAAATACACTAAAAATTCTTTTCAAATACAAATTCTTTCTAAAAAATAAAAATATAATATATGTGTGTATGTGAAATAACAATTTCAAAGTATCCTATATTGATTATCTGATCATTAAAATGACATAAGCAGGATCATTATTTTTGGTATATATTCAAATACTTTAATCAGTTTTTTAGACTTTAAAAAGATACCATGGCACTGGTATTTTTCTGAAACTATTTTTTTCAATGTAGTTATTTTAAATTTTTAAAAATAAAATTGCCTGCAGTCATTTTCAAAAATGTTCCATTTGGCGCTAATAAGGTTGAAACTATTGATGCTTTCCACTGACTTCTGTATATGGACCATGATACTTTAAAGAAAATTTTCTACAGATGTTGAATCATTAGTAAGCATATAGTAAATTCTGCCAAGTGGAAGATAATTTGTTTTGGGATGACAAAACGTTTTTGGTGGAGTGCAGAGGCATGGTAAAAATAGTGATCTTGCTCAGTTAAGAAAACTGTGGAGCAGAAACAACATGGGTTTGGTTGTGGTGCAGACATAATTCACAGTTGTGTCCACACCAGCTGCAGTGTTGTTTCAATCTCTGAAGAAGCTGCAGCTGTCAAAATGCACAAGTATTTGTAAACATATGTGTTTCTGAGTGCATTTAGTTTAATCTGCAAGTGCCTGCAGGCGTCCATGAAAGGGAGGCGTTGTACTGTTACTTCTGGAAAGGGGCAGGAAAAGACACAGGTTATGGCAGAACTGACCAAATGTCAAAGTGAGCCTCTGTTCACCTCACGTGTCTCACATGCTGAGTGCACGGCAGAAGCTGGAAGTAGAGTGCAGATCTACAAACCCATTCCAGCTTATTGTAATGCAGCTATTAGTACTACTGCGTTAAAAAAAAAATTCAGGAAAAGTACCTAATTAGACAATTCCATAAGGACACATTGAGGCCTAATTCAAGACTGTTCTTGGTGCCCCAAGATACATGGTTATCCCACTTGATCAGTGCTGTTCAATAGAAATAAAATGTGAGCCAGATATGTAATATTAATTTTTTCTGGTAACCACATTAAAATTCTTTTTACATGTAGAATTAATTTTTATAATATATTTTTCCAATATATCCTAAATATTATAATTTCAAATTTAATCAACATAGCAATAGTTAATGGGATATTTCATATTCTTCCTTTTTTGTACTAAGTCCTCAAAATCTGGTGTGAATTTTACAGTTACAGCTCCTCTCTGGACTAGCCACATTTCCAGTGCTTAGTAACCACCCGTGGCTGCTGGCCACAGTATTGGAAGGTGTGACTGCAGGTGATAAAATGGCAGTGGTGAATGTTCAGTGACGTGCCTGAAACTGTGCAGCTAGTAAGAGATGAGTTGGTTTTGAGCCCAGGGTTGATGACTCCAGTGCCTAGTCCCTTCCATTCTTCTCTATAAGGGCAGCTTGATCCTCAGCCTCAGGGACACCAGGGTCCCCTTGATCAATACACCCAGGTGTCCCCTGTGGCAGAGATCTCCCTCTTTCTCCCTTTGTCGATGCCATGGCAGGATAAGTGTCTTTCGCACATGGTACCCCTTCCTGCTGAGGAACATAGAAGTCCCCTCAGAGAGTTTCATGGAGAGTGTAGAATGGAAACGGCAAGTGCTGCACCTGCTGAGGGTACAGTTTCCCTAAGCTAGGCAGGACGGGCTAATTGTGTCCCCATCTGCCCCCCAACTCCTGTGTTGAGGTTCTAACCTCTAGTACCTCAGAATGTGACTGTATCTGGAGACAAGGTCTTTAAAAAGGTAATTAAGTTAAAATGCGGTCATGAGGGTAGGCCTAATCCAATATGACTAGTGGCCTATTTATAGGATTTTGAATGTTCCCAACACAAAGAAATGGTAAATGTTGGAGGTGATGGATATGTCGATGAACTCAATTTGCTCCTTACACACTGTGTATATGTATGGACATATCACATGGTACCCCATAAATATGTGCAATTATTATGTGTCAATTAAAAAAAATTTTTTTTAAAAAAGCTGCCCAAAGATGGGGGGAAAACGGGTGATGTTATTTAAAAAAATTATGATAGTCTACATTGGCAATTGTGACGTGAGGTAAGACTATTGAGACTATTGGGAGAGCCTCTCTGGAAAGAAATTTGATAATACATTTCAAGAGTGATTTTAAAATGTTCGTGCCTAAAATGCACTCCTAGAAAAGTGTTCCAAAGTAGAGATGATTTTTATACAACGATGTTATTCAAAGTGTTATTTATAAGAGAGAAAAAATTTTAAAAACCCTATATTTCCAACAATATGGGAATCAATGTATTACGGTAGATCCTTATATTATATTAGGTAGCCATTAATGATATTTTATAAGAACGTTTGATAATACAGTCTATTATCTTGCCTGAATATTAAGAAAACAAAAAAATCCAAAAACTATAACATGAGGGTACTTCAAAAAGTTCTTGGAAAAATAGGATTGAGAATTGAAAGGTGATATGAATCTTTCCAGGAAATTTTTGAAATACCCTTGTATGCTTCAAATTTTGTATGAAAAATGAAAGGAACACACCAAAACGTTAACTTTTAGTGTTTTTATTATTTTTTATTATCCTTTACTGTATTTTCTAACTTTTTTTTATTTTTATTTTATTTTTTTTGGTTATGAATATCGGTGGGGTACAAAGCCGACCGTCACCACTCATGCCCGAGACGTGACGGCCAGAGCAGTACTGCAGCACGCCCGTGACCACGGATTGTGATGATTCTCCGTGTCCCTCGCTCAGCCACCCCCGACCTCCCTCCCCACCCCCGTTTCCCCCACTCCACTTTGTATCCCAAGGTCTCCTCTCTCCCTCTGCAAGTCCGATGCACCACTGTGGTCTTTCTTTCAGAAAATTAAAAAATAGAAAGAAGAGATGAGAACATAGACACACAGAGAAGACCACGTGAAGACACAGGGAGACGGTGGCATTTGCAAGCCACGGAGAGAGGCCTCGCGAGAAGCCAACCCTGCTGGCACCTCGACCTTGGACTTATAACCTCTGCAACTGTGAGAAAATAGATTTCTGTTGTTTATTTATTTATTCTTATCACTTTTATTTGCGTTTATTTGATACTGAATTTATTCTCGCACCGTAAGTTTTTGTTTGTTCAGTTTCTCTGGGGTATCTTTTCCTTCTGTGCAACCTCCTCTTGGGTTTAGGAACAATTTGTTCTTTTTCAGTAAGGATCATCTCGATGTGGCAGGGGGAGCTCATGTGTGGGTTAATCTGACAGTGAGCTCTGTAAGTGCCGCGGCACATTTTGGGGGCTTTGTTCACCTGGATATGCTCAATGACCAGAGCATCTACATCTAGATGCTTGAGTTTAGCGTTACTCTGCATTTTTAAGCATGTGCACAAAAATTCAGCACTCTTTTTGGACCAGTGACCCTGTGACCAGCCCCACTGTTTGGCCTGGGCAGACCTACCAACTCCACCATTGTAATGCCAGAAGAGTACACATTGCTTTTGTAAAGTGACATCTTTCAGATACTTGGTGGCTTTTTGGATATGCATACCCTTGATGGGTTGGGCAGTTTCATGGGTGTTCTTAAAGTGAACATGAAGATTTGAACCTCTTGATTTGCATAATTTTGTGGGGTTTTCTGGGTCAAGTGAACAGCGAACCATTTTCACAGATCACTGTAGGCTGCTTACTGGAAAACCAATTTCTGTTGTTTAAACCATCCAGTCTGTGGTACTTTGTTATGGCAGCCCTAGCTGACTGGCACACTAGGGTAGATGCTGATTGTTCACATGTATTTTTGGATTTCTGTCTACATTTAGGACTGTTAGACTCAGATGCCCTCATCCTGGATCAATCTGGCCTACTGACACATTTTTACTATTTGGATTTTGCTTTTCTATATTTCTTTCAGACTTTCATGATTACACCCAAAATATGAAACTGATTCTATCACACTTTCCATTATTTTTGTGGCGTCAATTACAAATACATAAATAAAAGCTATAAATCAAGCTAAAAACTGTTATAGAATATGTGTCCTATCTTCATACTTTTCCAATACTGCTGGGGGGGCCAGGTGTGGAGTTGCAGTTCTGGGCTCCTCCAAGTGCCCCCTGGGATGTGGTGATGGACAGGGTGGCCTCTCGCCTTCTGTTATCGCCCTTTCTTCTTCCAAAGCCACAGGTCGGCCACCCCTCAGGCCTGAGGGCACAAGGCCCTGGAAATGGGCACCTTGTAGCTAGAGGGTGGGGAGGGGACACCCAGAGGATGGCCTAAAGGGCAGGGTTATGGCATGGGTCCCTCTTGCCTAGGTCTCAGGAAAAGGCTGAGTTTTGTTTTAGTCTCCTCCATAAATAAAGTGGTACACACTTAGCTCTCATTTAGCAACTTACTTATCCTTCCAACAACCAATTCCCTGGAATGACTTGAGATGTATTCCCTACAATCGGTTGTAGCAACATTCTGACCTCTTCTAACAAGCACAAACTCTGCTAATGGACAGCCCCAGGCACTACCCCATTGGCTCTGTGGTAAGTAATGAGAGTTGCTCTCCACAGGGTGGCAGCACCTGCTCTTCCTGCTCCCTGGGGATCAGCCACTTCCTCTTTAAACCTTGCCGGCACCTGGGTGTGGGCCTGCTCAGGACGCAGTTCTTCCTTGTCGTTTCCTGTGCAACCAACTGAAATCCAGGGCTCCCACAGTGTGTTTTAACAACTGTCAGGAACGTATTCTAACACATTTGTCAGGAAGGAAAAGTGTTTTTACTATGGTCTGAATATTTGTGTCCCTTCAAAGTTCATACACTGAAACCTAATCCCTGATGTAAAGGTAATAGGAGGCTGGGCCTTTGGGAGGTGATTAGGCCAGGAGTTGAGACCTTTTTAAAATGGGGTTAATGCTCTTATAAAAGGGGACCTAGAGAGCTGCCTTCCACACTTGTGCTGTGTGAGGACATAGCAAAAAGACAGCCATCAATGAACCAGGAAAGGGGCCCTCCCCAGACACCTAATCTGCTGGCATCTTGATCTTGGACTTCCAGCTTCCAGAAGTGTGAGAAATAAGTTTCTGTAGTCTATAAGCCACCCTGTCTGTAGTATTTTGTTATAGCAACTTAAACTGACTAAAACAGGGCTGAAAGAATTAAGGTTATTGAGATTATATTCTTTTTTACACTTTGTTCTCTTGATTTTTGAAAGATCGGGATTTTTTCATCGTGTTAAAGTTAATTTGTTAAAGTACTTACATATTTTACTTGAAAAGTAACTTTTGTAGGTAGTTATGAATATCTTTAGATCTTCCTAAGTAATAAGATCTTCCTAAGTAATAAGATACCCTGTTCCAAAAGTATTTAATGGCCTACTTAATTATAACAAAATGTATGAGGCCTTAGTAGTTTATTACAACACGACAGTTGACTGAAATCAATCTCCTCTGAAAGAAATTGTTTATGGCTTTAGGTGAACAAACACAATTTTCTGCAATTAATATGCTTAAAATATAGTTTCAGAATCTTATTTTTTAAAAAACAGCTTTATTGTGATATAATTTACATTAGTTTCAGAATCTTAAAGCTACAAATATTTGGAATAGCTAAGGTAAACCTTCCATTTTTATAGAAAAAAATTTGTCTTTGCAATATACTGAGAGAAGGAAAGATATTTGCAGACAGGGTAACTAGAGATGTAATTTATGTTTTATAATGATGGAGAAATATTCAACAACCTTCTTTCTTGTCCTTCTTTCTAAACACAAAGTAATGATTAATCTGCTGCTTTGTATTGTTGAAAGCACATTTGTCAAGGTTTTCTTACTTGGTGAGAAACTTGCGATTCTTAGTTTCGACTGTGATTAAATCAACGTTGAGTCAAAGGATTTGGGGCCCATAATCAATTATCATCACCTTTTACAGATTGTCAAGTCATTATGATGTATGAGGGTACTTCAAAAGTTCATGGAAAGACTCATATTATCTTTTAATTCCATTTTTCCATGAACTTTTGAAGTACCCTAATATTTATGTAAAATACTGTTTTTCTGCCATTTCTGTGAAGTGATTTCCATGGATAAGTTATTGAAAAGTGTGTGTGTGTGTGTATACACATACAGATATATGTAAATAGAGTATATAGATATATACATATAGATATATATTTCTCTTTCATATCTTTCACTTTTATATTGCTCCCTGAAATTGTCTTCTTTAAGTGGGTTGACTCCAACATCCACAAAGAAAAAGGAACTTGTATGAGAAGTTAGCAGCCTTTCTCTTCTGGCCCCCGTTTTGATTTTGGCCTGCTGAGTGGCTCTGGAGTCCACTTCTTTCCCCCTCAGTCGTGCCCTTGTTCAGGGTTTCCCATGAAGTGAGTCACACAGCAGTGGGAGTGAGGCCTTTTAGGTACTGCTCTGACGTGATTCTAAATAATGCTGACTCATGTAGCAAAAAAAGTTATTCTCTTTCCAATTTTCTTTCAATCATTCCAGTTATATAAAGGAAAAAGCCAGTCTGGAGCTAGTGTACAACTCAAACCTTCCTTTTCAATTGAGAAGGAGCAGCCTCAGGCTCAGAGTCTGGGAAGGGAAGGATGCTGAGGTAGGGCTCCAGAGCAGGATTTTGTGTCCTTACATTTATTTTTCTATCTGTCGTCTGTTTATGGCAAGAAATACCATCATGCCACTTACAGTGGTAGTAATAAATTTTCCTTTTAAAGTGAGTCATTGGAAAGAAAATTGTTAAATAAATACCAGTATTTATATAAGAAAATTGTAAAGATGGGAACTAATCATTCAAGTAGGAAACAGGCCAAATTCAAACTTCTATCCACTCTTACAGACTGTTACAAGATTCTTAAGTGGTCTCCCTGCCTTCTTGTGCCTCCACACGGTACAGAAACTTCATCAGTCTAACACATGAACCTGGTGGTTAGTCCCTTGTCTGTGATCACCGAGTACCTATGGAATGCCGTTCCCTGTTGCCTAGGGAAAAATCAAAACTCTTTGGCATGGTATGTAGAGGGTGTTTGAAGTCTGAACTTGGCCACTGCTTCCTCCTGTGTCCTCTGTGACTTAACCACCCCAGCCTACCTGAAGTTCTGAACATGACATGCTTCTATTGAAAGCAACTTCCTCATGTGTGTGGATGTGGTGCAGGGAAAGAGGATGTGTGATTCTTGAAGATAAATGTAAAACAGGAAAGAAGACTTTCATTGTCATCCGTGCTGGGCTAAGTCCCATTCCTAAAACAAGGACGTGGTAGATGCTTCTTTCCAGCAGAGACTGCTTGACAGGGATTAAGGGGGTGTGAGTATCTTGAGGTGGGAAAGTAAAAGCAGATGGAAATGTCATCCGAAAGCTTCCTTTTGTGCACTCTTGTGGCAGAAGCTAGACTCTCCTTCACCTTTGGGGTAAAGCCATGTCTGTTCTGGAAAAGCCACCTGCACAGGTTTTGTGGTTACACCCGCAGAGTGTGGTAGTTCACAGGAAGTACTTGAGAGGCCAGTGTGAATCCTCTATCATTCAGTAAATGCATGACTTTGGCCTGGTTACTTAAGCTCTCTGTGCCTCATTTCCTAGGCCTAAAAACTGTGGCTAATATTAGTACTATCTCAAAATGCTGTTGTGAAGAATTAAATGAGATAACTAAAGTCCTTAGTACAGTGCCTGGGCACGTGGACTCCACATAAATATTTGCTGTTCTATTATTTGGTATCACAATGCAGAAGAACAGGCACAGCACTTGGCAGGATGCTATTGGCACATTTAACCTTCACTCATGTGCCTTCCACTGCCTTCTGTCCTGGAGTGTTTTGAAGAAAATCCAAGACATTACGTCATTTCACTAATGAATATTTCACTATCTGAGATCTAATTTAACAGTTGCATAATATTCCTCCAAGTGGACTTTTTAAAAAAATATTTATTGAATCAAAATTGACTATACATATTTTGGGGGCTCAACATTGAGATATGTTGATCAAATCAATATTACTAGCATATATATTGTTACAAATCATACTTATTCTTTATGCCCCTTGTCCAATCTTACCCCACATCCCTCACCCTCCCACCTCCCCTGTCTAGTTACCCTAGATTTCTTCTCTCCTTCTGAAAGAATAATGGTTACTCTGTTGATTTGTTGCCTAGATGATCTGACCAATGCTGAGAGGTGTCATGAGATCCCCCAATAGTATTGTACAGCAGATGCTTCTTCTGTCACTCTGGAATTGGCTTTGTGGGGAGAGACATCCTCTTCTTTTCTTTATCTCTGCTGGTGACTCTCCTTGTGTCAACGCACTCCAGTGGCTAGTGGACCATCTGCGTGGAGGCTGTGGCGTCTAGCTGCTTTCATGGCAGCCATGGTTATTGTGGTGGCTGTGGTGGGCCACCCACATGGAGGTGATATTTTTGGCATGCTCCTTGGTGCTGGCAGTGTGCCTGGTTGTGGGGAGGGGGATCTGGTCCCCGGCTCCATACCTCACGTCCCTGGGCAGACCCAAGCACCTAGTTGTGTTCTGAGCCAGAACTAAATTTTTGTCCTTTGCTTGCTTCTAAAATTGGGGAACTTCCTGTGGGGACCAGTACTTGAGCTCTGTGGCTTAGCTAAGTTGCTGCTTTACTGCTGCTTCCCTAGGGAAGGCCTTTTGTGCAGCACAGTTTATAATGGTTGACTTTATAGGTACTTCTGGCTCTCCAGAGACTCGGTGCACCTGAGTTGTGTAGAAACTCTGATCTGGGCCTGAGTCTTTTCATCAAACTGAACCTCATGCAATTCTATATTCCTGACCAGTCTCCTCTGAGTGGTCCTATGCTGATTGGGGGGCAGATCAGCTGTCCTTGCTGTGCCCCAGTGTTCCCCTGGTAGGCCTGTCTCTCCCACTGCCCATGCTGCAAATACTTCCCATGGGACAGGCCATACAGCAGTCCTTTGGGATGACTCACAGGCCTCTGAGTGGCTCCATTTTTTCAGTTGTCTGTGGCACCTTGCTCCCATGTGGGTCCATGGGAACCCTGTTACTGGTCTTGCTGGGTTGAGGGCCACCAAGGCCCTCTTCTCCCCTGCTGCCTCCAAGCAACTCCATCTGAAGGGCACAGCTGCAGCTTTTGCCAGCTCCTGCTCCATGTGCTCAGTACTTCCAGCCTTAAAGCGGCCGTGGCACGAAATGGTCAGAGCAGTTTTTTCTTTCTCTTATCGTGGCTTCTCCCACCTTCATGCACTCTCTAGGTCTCTCCTCCTCTCCCCCTGAGCTCTAGCAGCCCAAGCTTGGCTGTTGTTGCTTTTTTATATAGTTGTAAATTTGTTGATTTCTGGGAGAGGGTGACGCTGGGGACTGTCTATTCTGCCGTCTTGACCGGAACTCTCTCCAAGTGGACCTTTTAAACTTGTATTTAAACATTCCTTTATAGCCTTCCAGATGTTTAGGTGGTAGATTTTTAACTTTTCACTACTGAACATAGTTGTGTTCTGTATATTACTCACTTCTGTATACATGTTTATATATATTTGTATATAATATATACATATATTATGTATATATATATTTATACTCTAGATTTATATTTTATCCAAAAATTAAATTATGAGATCAAAAGGTATGAACTTTTTAAAATCACTTACCTGATACATATTCCTAGATGTTTTTCAACATGTAGGGGGAACATTAAGTTATTAATGAATGCACTACTCCCACAAGCAACATGATGCCAGGGATTTAGTCTGTTTTCTTCCACGGTTTATCTACAACAGCTCGGCCAATGTCTGACACGTAATAACGTTCAATAAGTATTTGTAAATAAATGAATGGTACTCCTTTTATATCATTTCTCCTAGCATTCATTCACTTGCTGGACAAATATTTACTGGGGACTCTCTAAGTTCCAGATTTCATGCCAGTTACTGGGAGTATAGTGGTAGATGTTATTGCCCCACATCTGTCCTCCTGGAGTCAGTTGGCTCCTTCACTGTTCGGGCCAAGCTCCCCAAAGCAAGGGGGCAGCACCAGAGCCAGCCCACAGCCACATCCTACAATGTGATCAGCAAGGAAATACAGCATGAGCATTCAGAACCCCGCATAGCACTATGACAGAGTAATTTTACGTTTTATAAATCTCATAACAAAAAACATTTGTATTTTGTATGTTTTTTAAAAAATATTTTCCTAGTAATTTATTTTTATTGTATTTTACAAAAGTATTTTCCCAAGAAGAGGGGAAAAAAAAATACTACCCCTTCATTAAAGATCATATGAAAAGAAATACTCTGCTTTATTTGAGTACAAGAAGGAAATATTAGAAATTTTCACGTGCACTCATCTGTCATACATAAGGCAATTGAGCTTCAGTGGTACTCAGTTCAGATGGACTGTGTCCTCACAAGGCCTGTGTGTCTGGTCACTTTTTATGCACAGTTGCAAGGCCTCCCAAGAGAATGGGGTATCCATATGCCTGGGATTAAGTGCACCGCCTTCTGCCTGTTTGCTTCCAGCATATAGTAACTCTTTACAGTTTGGTTGAACTTAGTTAAATGCATTTGCAGATAACATTATCTGGTATTAATTAAACCAGCACTACAGAATGAACAAGATGAAAGATTCCTGCAAATAAATCATGAATTGAAGATAATAGCACTGACATAATCACAAGCTAAAAGTAAGAAAGTTGCAGAGCTGTCACTCACCTGAAACAAGCTCATTATCAGTCACATTACAAAGTAGAGAAAAAATAAAAATCCTAACCACATCTCATAATAAATCACACAAAATCAAAATTATCAATAAGAAAACTTTGAAACATATAATTATAACCAATAATAATGAGCCTCACTCTAATATCTCATATTTTGCGAGATGTATTAATAGCAGCATAAAGCCATCACAGATAAGCAAATATCTACAGAGCAGGCATCCAGAACACAAAAATAAATCTTAAGTTTTTGTAGATACATTAATTAAGATAGAAGGTTCTTTATAATCACCCATTGCTACATATTGGTTGTTAGGGAAAAAACGTTAAAATTCCAGCAAAATAAATGATAATCTTCAATATCAAGTTTTTTAGACAAACACTGATTTTTTCTATATTTAGAAGCCTTTTTGAAGTTGGCCCATCTGTGATAACAAGGCACACACCTCTGTTTCTCCCGAGAATCAGGGGCCCTTGCAATTCTCAGAGCTCATTTTAGTTTGTGAGAACACTTACAGTTTGGGCATGTTAAAGAACCAGTGTTATGGTCACCCAACTTACTGCTAGTGTGTAATCCCTTTCTTCCCTCAGTGCAGTTCTCAGTAAATGACAGTATGATTTTAAATGTAATCTCTGTGGTCTTTTCTTCAACAATACTCAATACTTCACAAAAGTATTCAATATACAATACGTCACAAAATTTTATTGAATTAGATGAAAAAATGATTAGAAGCCTTTTTATTCTTCAGTTTTTATAAATAATAACAAAAAGCAAAAATGTCACGTCATGTTGGGGAAATACCAAGGAAACTCAGGAACACAGCTGTGGTTGAGGAAGGTGGATTTATTCCTTGTTGCAGCTAGTGAAAGTGAACACCACGGAAACCGTGGCATCTCAGGAAGACAGTGTTGAAAATAAACAGTTATAGGATTTAGGTTTGAGGTAGGTGATTTTGGGGGAGAGTTTGAGGAAATGGGGCTTTGCTAAGGATTGATACTGTTGGGCAGCACAGGCAATTTCATAATTAGACAGCTTAATAAATCTTTTCTTAACAGGTGAAAAGGCCAAAGCTGTGAAGCAGCAGTTGCTTATACCAGCCAGAAGAGGGGGATGTTTGGTCATTTTGTAGTTTGAAAAAAGAATTTTTTTTTTTTTTTAATTTTAATTTTGCTGTGGTAAGAACACTTAACAAGAAATATATTCTCTTAACAAATTTTAAGGTACATTATTATTGGCTCTAGGTACAATATTATATAGCAGATCTCTAACATTTATTCATCTTAACTGAAACTTCATGCCTATTGGTTAATAACTACACATTTCCCTCTGTTCCCAGCCCCTAATAATCAGCATTCCAGTTTTTGATTTTATAAATTTGACTATTTTACATACCACATATAAGTGGAATCATGCAACACTTGTCTTTCTGTATTTGGCTTATTTTGCTTAGCATAATATCCTCAAGGTCTTTCAAGTTGTTGCATATTGCAGAATTTTCTTCCTTTTAAAGGCTGACTAATATTCCATTGTGTGTGTGTATATGTGTGTATGTGTGGGTGTGTGTATGTATTGGCATTTCCTTAAAGATTTGAAATGATGAGCATTTTTTCTTATACTTATTGGCCATTTATATATCTTATTTGGAGAAATATCTATCCAAGTCCTTACCCCATTTTTAAATCAGGCCATTAGTATTTTTATTATCGAGTATATTGAGTGTGTGTGTGTATATATATATTTACACACACACTATATATATACACACACTATATATATACTCATATACTCATATATATACATATATACTCTTTCTGTGTATATATATTGAGTCTCCATTTACCCATTTATATCTTTATCTATTTATCTATCAATGAACATTTATACTGTTTCCATTTCTTAGCTATTGTGAATAATGCTACAGTGACCATCAGAGGGCAGATGTCTCGTTGAGATTCTGATTTTCATTCTTTTGGATATATATCCAGAGCAGTATTGCTGGATCCTATGGTAGTTCTATTGTTAATTTTTTGAGGAACCTCCACACTGTTTTCCACAGAGGCTGCACCATTTTGCATTCCCACCAACAGGTGTGGAAAGGTTCCAATTTTTCCACATTCTTGCCAACAATTGTCGGTTTTTGTTTTTTTAATAATAGCCATCCTGACAGGTGTGAGGTGATAACTCCTTGTGGCTTTGATTTGCATTTCCCAGATGATTAGGAACAATGAGCATTTTTCCATATATCTATTGTACATTTGTGTATCTGTTAAAGTCTTTAGCCCATGTTTTAATCAGGTCTTTAGTATTTTTGTTCTTGAGTTGTATGAGTACTTTGCATATATTGGATATTAACCCCTTATTACAGCTTACAAAATATATTTTCTCGTTCCATAGGTTGCCTTTTCACTGTGTTGATTAGTTCCTTTGCTGTGCAGAAGATTTTTAACTTAATGTAGTCCAACTTGTTTATTTTTGTTTTTATTGCTTGTGCTTTAGGTGTCATATTCATGAAATCACTACCAAGACCAATGTTGTTAAGCTTGTCTCCTTTGTTTGCTTCTAGGAGTTTAAAGTTTCAGGTCTTATATATAAGTTTTTAATCTATTTTGAGTTGAATTTTGTGAATGATGTAAGATGAGAGTCTAATTTCATTCTTTTACATGTGTATATCCACTTTTCCCAGTACCGTTTGTTGGAGAGACTATCCTTTCCCTATTGTGTAGTCTTGACACCCTTGTGGAAGATTGATTTACTGCAAATGAGTAGATTTATTTCTGGGATCTCTGTTCTGTTCCACTGGTCTATATATCTGTCTTTATGCCAGTACCATATTGTTTTGATTACTGTAGTTTCATGATATATTTTGAAATCAGTAGATTTGATACCTCCAGCTTTATTCCTTTTTAGGATTGATCTGGCTATTCATGTTTTTCTGTGGTTCCATATAAATTTTAGGATTGTATCTTCTATTTTTTTTAAGAATGTCTTTGGAATCTTGATAGGGATTGCATTGTCTTCCAATCCAACAAACACATGATGTCTTTCTATTTGTGTCTTGTTTAATTTATTTTATCAATATTTTGTTCCTTTTAATATATACATCTATCTCATTAGTTAAATTTGTTGCTAAATATTTTATTCTTTTTGATTACATTGTAAATTGAATTGTTTTCCTAATTTCCTTTAGATAGTTTGTTGTTAGTGTGCAAAAACACATCTGATTTTTACATGTTGATATTTTTTAATCCTGTAACTTTACTGAATTTGTTTATTAGTTCTAAGTTGTTTTTTAATGGAGTCTTTGGGGGTTTTCTATATATAGGATCATGTCATCTGCCAACAGGATAATTTCACTTCCTTTCTAATTTGGATGCCTTTTCTTTTTTTATTCTTTGTGTTTATTTTATTTTATTTTGGGCCATAAAACAAGTCTTAATATGTTTAAAAAGACTAAGATAATAAAAAATATGTTATCTAAGCACAATAACAGAAAGGAATTTAGAAAATTCACAAATGGGTGGAAATTAAACAACACTCTCCTAAATAAACAATGTGCAAAAAGAAAAACCATAGGGACATTGTTGAGTACTTTGAGATAAAAATAGACATCCTTTCCTTTTTCTGGTTTCCATAGGTGACTCTCCTTGTGTCAGTTCAGGCGAGTGTCTGGTTGGTCACCTGCACAGTGGCTATAGCTACTGCTGTGGTGTCAGGCTGCTTTTGCAGCAGCTGTGGCTATGGTGGGCCACATACACAGAAGTGGTATTTTTGGTGTGTTCCTTGCCTGGTTGTGGGTGAGGAGGTGGCCCTTGGCTCCTGCCTCAGGACCCTGGGTGTGCTTTGTTGCTTGCCTGGTTGTGAATGGAAAGGGTGGCCCTCAGCTCCTGCCTCAGGACCCCCAGCATTCTCTGTTGCTTGTCTGACGTGGGCAGAGCGGACAGCCCTTGGCTCCTGCCTAAGGCTAGATACCTTTTATTTCTTTTTCTTGTCTAATTGCTCTGGCTAGGACTTCCAATACTAATATAAATAGAAGTGGCAAGAGTGGGCATCCTTGCCTTGTTCCTGATTTTAGACTAAAAGCTTTCAGGTTTTCACTGTTGATTATGTTATCTGTGGGCTTTTCATTATATTTCCTTTGTGATATTGAGGTATTTTTCTTTCTATTCCTAGGTTGAGTCCTTTTTCTTTTTTGATGAGAGGGTGTTGAATTTTGTCAAACATTTCTGCATCTATTGAGACAATTATGTAATTTTTATCCCTTATTTTGTTGATGTGGTATATCACATTAATTGATTTTCATATATTGAACCATCTTTGTATCCCGTAGATAAATCCTGCTTGGTCATGAAGTATGATCCTTACAATGTTGATGTTGGATTGGTTTGCTAGTATTTTGTTGAGGATTTTTGCATCTATATTCACCAGAGATATGGGCCTATAGTTTTCTTTTCTTGTGGTGTCTTCATCTAGCTTTAGTGTCAGGATAGTGTTGGCCTCATAAAATGAGTTTGGAAGTATTCTTTTATCTTCAAGTTTTTGGAGGAATTAGAAAAGAACTGGCATTAATTCTTCTTTAAATATTTGGTGGAATTCACCAGTGATGCCATCTGGCCCTAGTCTTTTCTTTGTTGAGAGAGTTTTGATTACTGATTCAATCTCCATACTAGTTATGGGTCTGTTTAAGCTTTCTATTGCTTCATGATTGATTTTTGATAGGTTGTGTGTTTTTAGGAATTTATCTCTTCTAAGTTATCAAGTTTGTTGGCATATAATTGTTCATAGAAGTCTCTTCTGATCTTTTTTATTTCTGTGGCATCAGTTATGTGACTTCTTTCATTTCACTTTATTTGAGTCTTCTTTATTTATTTCTGAGTCAATTTAACTAAGGGATTGTCAATTTTGTTTATCTTTTCAAAAACCCAACTCCTAGTTTTATTGGTTTTTTTTCCTGATGTTTCTCTATTTTCTATTTTGTGTATTTCTGCTCTAATCTTTGTTATTTCTTTCCTTCTATTAACTTTGGGCTTGGCTTGTTCTTTTTCTACCTCCTTGAACTGTAAAGTTAGGTTGTTCATTTGAGATCTTTCTTCTTTTTAACTGTACACATCTATTGCTGTAAACTTCCCTCTTTATACTGCTTTTGCTGCATTCCATAAGTTTTGGTATATTGTATTTTTGTTCTCATTTATTTTGAAGTATTTTCTAATTTTCCTCTTTACTTCTCCTTAGGCCCACTGGTTGTTCAAGTGTGTATGGTTTAATTTCTACATTTTTGTGAAGTTTTCAGTTTTCCTTCTGCTACTGATTTCTAGTTTTATTTCATTAGGGTCAGAAAAGATACTTGGTATAATTTTAATCTTCTTAAATTTGTTGAGACTTGTTTTGTGCCCTAACATGTGGTCTGTCCTGGAGAAAAGTCCATGTGTACCTGAAAAGAATGTGTTTTCTGCTACTGGTGGCTTGAATGTTTTGTATGTCTGTTAGGTCCATTTGGTCTGTAGTCTTGTTCAAGTTCTCTGTTCTTTTGATCTTCTGTCTGAATGTTCCATACAGTATTGAAAGTGGAGTTTTAAAGTCTTCCAATATAATTGTATTGCTGTCTATTTCTCCCTTCAGTTATGTCAATATTTGCTGTGTATATTTAGGTCCTCTAATGTTAGGTGCATGTATATTTATAATAGTTATAGCTTTGTGGTGGGTTGACTCATTTATTATTATGCAATATTCTTATTTATTTTTTATTTTGTAACAGTTTTTGGCTTAAAGTCTATTTGGTTTGCTATAAGTATAGCCACCTCTGCTCTTTTCTGGTTATCATTTGCATGAAATATCTTTTTTTCTCTCCCATCACTTTCAGCCTATACATGTCCTTAAAATGAGTTTCTTATATGCTGTATATAGCTGGGCCGTGGTTTCTTTTTTTTTTTTTTTTCCCATTTAGCCATTCTATATCTTTTGATAGGGGAATTTAATTCATTTACATTTAAAGTAATTGTTTATAGTGAAGAATTGACTATTGTCATTTTGGTAGTTGTTTTCTTTTAGTCTTATAGTTCTTTTGTCTGTCTTTTTCTCCCTTGCTGTCTTCCTTTTTATTTTGTTGATTTTTAAAATATTGATATGCATTGATTCCTTTCTGTTATTCTTTTGTGTAAGTACTATAAGTAATTTTTTGTGTGTGGTTACCTTGGGGCTTACATTAGCTATAAAAGGCTAATTTAACTTGATAACAACTCAAGTTCAATTCCATATAAAAATGTACACTCTAACTCCCCCCTTATGTTATTAATGTCACTATTTTTTTATTATCATAACATAGTTAATGGTACCTATCTGTGGGGTACAGAGTTGAATATCAATAACTGTGCAGTATGTGATGCTCAAATCAGGATAAAAAATGTATTCAATATTATATGATGTAATTGTTTCTCATGTCCCTTTACAGATTCCTCCCTTAACCCCCTTCCCCTTCCCACTTACCACCACTGGTAACTTCAGTTCTGTTTTCTCCTTTTGAAAGTTAATGGATTATTGTGATTATGTCTTCCTTCTATTTATTTATTTATAGCTCATTTATAAGTGAGAACATGTGGCATTTCTGTTTCTGTGCCTAGCTTATTTCATTTAACATGATTTAAAAAATTTTTAATTAAAAAAATTTTTTTGGTGCAAAACAAGTCTTAATACATTTGATAAGACTAAGATCATAGAAAACATGTTCTCTGACCATAATAACAGAAGGAAATTTAGAAAATTCACAAATGTGTGGAAATTAAAAAATATTCTCCTAAAAAGAAAGTGGGTAAAACAAAAATTACAGGGAAATTAGAGAGTACTTTGAGTTAAAAATCAAAGTGCAACATATCAAAATTTACAGAATGCAGGGCTCATATAGTGCTTAGAGGAAAATTCATACTTATAGACACCTATATTAAAAATAAGAAAAATCTCAAATCAGTAATCTCTAAACTTCTACCTTAAGAAAATAAAAAAGGAGAGAAAATGAAACTAAAAGCAAATAGAAGTAGGAAATAACAAAGATTACAACCGAAATATATGAAATAGGGTATTAAAAAACAGTAGAGAAAATCAACAAACCAAAAGTTGATTCTTTGAAAAGAT